>NC_041056.1:44136973-44154473 GCF_900634775.1 Gouania willdenowi | reverse complement strand
GGACCCTCCAAAATAAAGGTCCATAGAGTGGGGACCCTCCAAAATAAAGGTCCCATAGAGCGGGGACCCTCCAAAATAAAGGTCCCAGAGAGCGGGGACCCTCCAAAATAAAGGTCCATAGAGCGGGGACCCTCCAAAATAAAGGTCCAGAGAGCAGGGACCCTCCAAAATAAAGGTCCATAGAGTGGGGACCCTCCAAAATAAAGGTCCCATAGAGCAGGGACCCTCCAAAATAAAGGTCCAGAGAGCAGGGACCCTCCAAAATAAAGGTCCATAGAGCGGGGACCCTCCAAAATAAAGGTCCCAGAGAGCAGGGACCCTCCAAAATAAAGGTCCCATAGAGAGGGGACCCTCCAAAATAAAGGTCCATAGAGCGGGGACCCTCCAAAATAAAGGTCCAGAGAGCAGGGACCCTCCAAAATAAAGGTCCATAGAGCAGGGACCCTCCAAAATAAAGGTCCATAGAGTGGGGACCCTCCAAAATAAAGGTCCCAGAGAGCAGGGACCCTCCAAAATAAAGGTCCCAGAGAGCAGGGACCCTCCAAAATAAAGGTCCCATAGAGAGGGGACCCTCCAAAATAAAGGTCCATAGAGCGGGGACCCTCCAAAATAAAGGTCCAGAGAGCAGGGACCCTCCAAAATAAAGGTCCCATAGAGAGGGGACCCTCCAAAATAAAGGTCCATAGAGTGGGGACCCTCCAAAATAAAGGTCCCAGAGAGCAGGGACCCTCCAAATAAAGGTCCCATAGAGAGGGGACCCTCCAAAATAAAGGTCCATAGAGCGGGGACCCTCCAAAATAAAGGTCCATAGAGCAGGGACCCTCCAAAATAAAGGTCCATAGAGCAGGGACCCTCCAAAATAAAGGTCCCATAGAGCAGGGACCCCCCACTGTAGCTGAAGGTGGTTGAACACCAGACATGAACATTGAAGAACAGTCATGTGGAGACAGGACCATCTATAGGGGGAATAAAGGAGAGATTTTTGGGGTCCATCCATAAAGTCAGTAAAATGATGGTCTATTGTTCTATGAATCTGTGATAACCACATTTATTTATTCATCTGAATAATATCCACTGTTATCCAGGAACGTTTATTATTATTATTATTATTATAATCATCTTAAAGATGGAAATCATGGTTTTAATCACTAATAAAATGGTTCAAAGTGAATAAAAATGGTGGAAAATGTGGTGAAATGGGATTTTAAAAACTACATAAATTGGTTAAAATTGGTTACGAGCGACCGTGACTCAGGTGGTAGTGGGTCGTCTTCTGATGGAGAGGTTGGGGGTTCGATCCCAGTACCTGACTATGTGTCGAAGTGTCCTTGGGCAAGACACTGAACCCTAAGTTGCTCCCAGTGGTCGACTAGTGCCTTGCATGTCAGTCCTGTCCCACTGGTGTGTGAATGTGAGAGTGATTGGGTGAATGAGCTGATATGTAAAGCTTAGAGACTGTTTCAGTGGTGATAAAGCTCTATATAAATCATGTCCATTAGTCCATTTAAATTAAAGTGGATAAAAACAGACAGAAAAAAATGGTTCAAAGTGTCAATATTGAAGCTATTAGTTTAAACTGGTAAATAATAGGCATAACAAATGATGAACATGGTTAAATTGACCAAAATAATCATGAAATATGATGAAAAGAGGTTAAAAATGATCAACATATGGATCAACATATGTGACATTAGGTGTAAAAGTGGTAGAAAGAGTTTATAAGTGATGAACATGTCTGGAAAGTGGAAAAAATGTGTAGAGAAAAGTCATTAAAATGTGATGTAGACGAATGTCAGAAATGTAGCAAAACTACATTAAAGGAGCAAAAAAATATGGAAAGAAAAAGTGATGAAAATATGTTAACCTATGCTGAGTTTGGTGGAGTTGTAGAAAAATGTAAAAATAAGCAAAACTTGGGTTAGAAATTGGCTGAAATTGTTAAAAAAACATTCTGTTTCTTGAAGGCATCTGGTGACCCCCTCTCAGTGTACCGCAACCCCAAATGACCCCAAGGTTGAGAACCCCTGGTCTGTAGGGACAGAAGTTTAAACAGCGACTGATATTAAATTCACTGTAGAATGACTTTATTACTAAACACTGAGCCATGGGTGGTAGAGGTTGTGGGTTTGAACCCAGTATTCTACCTGTTTGTGTTAAAGTGCTTTTGGGCAAAAAAAAAACTGAACTCTAAGTTGCTCCAATAGGTGGACTAGCTCCTTACAGCTGTGCTTTTATTATAAAATACATTTCATATTCTAACGTTTACCACTGACGAAGAACGGCTACAGGCCCCGCCCACTGGATGCGCATGTCAGAGCAGAACTAAAGCTGATGAGGTAATAAAACAAGCTTATCATTGAATAGTGGGTTTGTCTGACAAACACACAACACACACAACACACAATAAAAGGCAAGCCTCAACTGATATCAGTCAAATATGATATCATGGGCTGATAGCAAGATGGAACACAGTGTGTGTGTGTGTGTGTGTGTGTGTGTGTGTGAGATTCCTACTGTAGAAACTCTACATGTCTTTTCTTGCATTGAGGCACAGATAGAGTTCATTAAATGAGTTTCAGTAGAGACAGTGAATAGTTCATGTGCAGCTCGAGTCAATGCCTTTGACTGAGGTGTGTGAACTCTGGGCTCTACTATCTGACCTGTGTCCATAGTAGAGTTGTCACGATACCAAAATGAGTAACTACAATACTATACCGGACAAAGTATCACGGTTCTGGGTAATATCACGATACTGAAGCCTTTTATTATTATTATTTTTATGAATTGCAAAGTATTTGTACAAGTTAAAAATACTTATTAATGACTTATAGTGTTGTTTGGTGCATTATAAGAGTACATGAACAAAAGCATATAAGCAATAAAAAAACTAATAAATGAAGTTATAATTTATATGATTGAAACTAAAAAAATAATCATTCAGTTTCCTTTGTACATTAATTTATGTTTAACTAATATAAATAATTAACTTAGGAAAACAAATCCACTGTCTTTATAAAAAAAACAATTATTTGACAATAATGTTTCTTCTCCAACATAATTAACCATAGAGAATAAAATACAATAAACAGGAATTGAGAAAATTATATTTGTATGTATTTTCTGGATGACGTCACTGGTGTTTTATGAGATTGGATGAGATCCTCCTTTGTATGTATATCATTTGTAAATATTGTTTGTAGATTGAAAATATCTCTGTAAATAAAAAAAATAAAATAAAAAAAGAACGAGTCTGTGCGGGAAAATAAAAAGTGTTCTCTCCTTTGGCTCCTATAGCTGGTGACAGCGCCTTCACAGTAGATCTCCTATTGTTTTACCATCTCTGCCTCGTTTAAAGACAAAATAGTTTCTAATGGGACTTTTGGAGTTTTTTTTTGAGTAAAATTAGTGATGTCACTGCTTCTACCATGTGTTGTCTGGTGTTTGTGACTGTAAGACGTGCACACGTCCAGGAGAGACAGAACTTTAGCTTGTTGTTTGTTATGAAGTGAGTTTCTGTTGAAGCGGAGCTGTCTTCATGACCAGCAGAAACACAGGAACAGCCAATCAGCTAACAGATGGGCGGACCCAGTGTGAGGAAACAGCCTATCATATCTCCAGATGTCACCAGTAACAGGCAAACAGCCAATCATTCAGCAACTGTAGAGTTTGGTTGCCATGTTGGTTTGTTTTCAAGTGAATAGTGTGCAGTAAGGACAGTAGAGGCAACGCTACGTAGTGGAAACTGGTACCTGTAGTATTGTGGTGTGTGAACTCTGGGCTCCACTATCTGACCTGTGTCCATAGGTGTGTTAGTATCACATGTTCAGCCTCTACATTAAAGATAAGATGATCTTCACCTGCAGCTGAACTGTTTTAGTCTCATATCTGATGTCCTGTAAACCAGTTTCCCCTGTCTACTCTATCTATTCTACTGTGTGTGTGTGTGTGTGTGTGTGTGTAGGACAGAAAGGCGTGGCCATTCTTGTTGCAGAGCTGATGTTTAACTAAGATAAACTGTAAAAACACCTGGCACAGTGAAAGGGGAACTTCCACCCTCTGCTGTAGAAAGCCCAGTCACTAACAGTCATTTTATAATATCTATCACACATGAGTCAAAGACACGCCCCAGGTCACATTAACTCTCTTTATTTTACATTAAAGTGGTGATGTGTTCTTTATTATCTTGAGAGTTTAAAGTTGTTGCTGAGTTTAATTCAGTCACATTTCATGTCGGTTTGATCCCTTCCTTAATATCATATCAATAGATACATGCAAATCCTTGTATTTGTGCACTGTAGTGATAACAGGTCTCTGACTATACTCATAATGCAGCTCACACACTTTGATTTGCATTAAGAAAACAAAGGATTTGTTTGGAGTTCACACGAGGAACAAAAGCCACAGATATCACGTCCGTCACGTGTTCCTGACACACCCACGCGCAGGAAGGGCGCCGCCTCCTTACTGTGTCTACGGGAGAGAGCAGTGTGAAAGTGGCTCCAGCGTCGATAGTTCTTCCAAACGAGGTGTCAGTGTCTGAATATATGTGCATTCCTTCTGGGTAGAGTCAGAACTGCGCCCGCGAGAGGCAAAAAACAGAATCGCGATGCAAAAAAGTGCTAATTTCATGGAAAATGTTGCACCAGCGGATGCATTTTATTCCCCTGAGTCTGAATATGTGGTTTGTTTTCAGCTTGGGGCCAAACTGCGCCCGCTGGAGGCCACAGAAGTTTGGTGTGCTTTAGTAGCAGGGTTGGGTTTATGCTAATGATGGCTACATTACAGAACGCTATGATTTCTGACCCGTCCATTAAATCCTGAACACAGAAATATGAAACACCTAGCTCCGTAATTACATTATAAATGATTAAATGGTTTTTTACATGTTTTAAGGAAAACATTTATGACCTATTTAATCTGTTTAGAAGGAAATGTCAGAATTTGTTTTACATGGACTTTAAAAGTCGTAAACTATAGTGAGAAAAACAGACAGAAAAAGTGGTAAAAAGGGTTCAAAGTGTCAATATTGGAACAATTAGTTTAAACTGGTAAATAATGACAAATAGTTCATGTGATTAAATTGGCAAAATAATCATGACATCTGGTGAAAAGAGGTTAATAATAATGACATAATGGGTCAACATTATTGAAAGGGTTTTAACTTCACTCTCACCTATCCCACAATAACCTTTATGAACACTTCCAGTCCGGCCCCTCCATAGCTGCTGAAACACCACTCATAAAAATAACCAACGACCTCCTCATGGCAGCTGGTTCCTCACCATTCTCATCCTCATCGACCTGAGTGCGGCATTTGACACCATCTCTCACACCACCGTTCTGAACGGATTAGCTTCCATTAGCATTACCCACACCCCCTCAACTGGTTAAATCCTATCTCTCCTGCCGTACTCAGTTCATCCAGCTCAAATCCTTTAAGTCAAACCCCCTCCCCCGTCACTACAGGTGTGCACCAGGGCTCAGTCCTGGGGAACCTTCTATTCATTATTTAGCTCCTCCCCCTTGGCTATATCTTCCGTAAATTTGGCATTCATTTTCACTGTTGCGCAAATGACACCTAGCTCTACCTCACCAGTAAACCATCTTCTACCACCCCCCCCCCCCCCCCCCCCCCACTGACTGTATCACAGAAGTTAAATCATGGTTAAATCATAATAACCTAAAACAGTGATAAAACAGAGGTTCTCCTCATTAGTACAAAATAAACAATAGTTTCTGCATCCAAATCAACAACTCCTCCGTTTCCCACTCCCCACAGGTTAAGAGTCTGGGTGTCATCCTCCACACACTCTTTGGTCTCCCCAGCAAATCCCCCGTAAACTTCAGTTAGTCCAGAACTCAGCTGCCCACATCATCACCAACCCCCTCTATCTCCACATCACTGCTGTTCTCCACCAGCTTCACTTTCAATCTCGCATCCACTTCAAGATCCTTCTGTTAACTTTTAAGACCATCCACCACACTGCCCCCCCTTACCTGACAGGTCTCCATCTCACTCCCTCAGATCATCTTCCTCCATTCATCTGTCCCCTCCACCAGCCCACCTCACCACCATGGGAGCACAGCTTTCAGCCACTCTGGTCCTTGGCTCTGGATCTCAGGAACATGGACTCATTCTCACACCATTTCCCACCTGAAATCTTTCCTGTGCAGCGGTGCGGTCCTCTCCGTCATTTATTGACGATGACGTCAGGCGGTCACACAGACACCAGTCTGTTCTAGACGCACCACTTCAGACGTACATATGAAGCCAATGGGGACATTTTTTGACCCTACGCACTCTGAAGTGATGTATGTTTGTAAGTTTTCTCCCCCACAAAACCCACAATGTCAACGTCTGTCTGAGAAAAGTCTATAAAGTGTGTGGTGAGGGGTTTTACAGCCTTAAAACATGTATAATAATTGTAAAAAAGTAAAGTTGACTACTTCGCAGATTTTGCCTATTGCAGGTTATTTTTAGAACGTAACCCTTGCGATAAATGAGGGACTACTGTATTTCTTTTTTATGAAACTGCAACAATAAAAAAAACAAGAAAGGTACATGTAAGCCTTGTGCTAAAATAACAATAGAAGGCTATAACTAGCACATTTACATATAAAACAACCAAATTGCTGCCATTAGCATAGCGATTAGCATTAAAATTAGCATACAATTAAACACATAAAGGCACATCAAAAAATGTCCTGACTCTCAAATGCGCAATTAAAGGTCAATACAATCATTTTTACTTACAGACAATTCTTAAACAAACACAAAGTATAGGAAAAACCAGGAGAGTTCTTCTTCTACTGTCTCAAATAAAACACATGAAAATTACCACTAGATGGCGCATTTTACTAAGCAATGAACATAACATTTACATTTATACGTTTATTTATTTTAATGTTCTTTCACAACAAAAATATGTTCTTTGCTCCAAACATGTGATATTTAATAAACAACTTCTCACATTTAGGATTAAAACATAAGATGTTCCTGTGATTCATTGAATTCATAGCAGTGATTATAGCTCCGCCCACAGCTCCATGGTGTTTGATCAAGTCCGCACACACACCCACACACACACACACACACACACACACACACACACACACACACACACACACACACACACACACACACACACACACACACATATACACACACACACACACACACACACACACACACACACACACACACACACACACACACACACACACACACACACACACACACACACACACACACACACACACACACACACACACACACACACACACACACACACACACACACACACAGACACACACACACACTCACACCACACACACACACACACACACACACACACACACACACACACACACACACACACAACACACACACACACACACTCACACACACACCACACACACACACACACAGACACACACACACACACGTAGTCAGTCAGTGAAAGGTGAAATTAAAGCCACAGCTTCCAGAGAAAGATGTAGTTGTTGGTTCAGGTCCAGACGTGTCCAAGAACCTTCTAGGCCTGACATGTAAATACAAGTTAACACACACACACACACACACCACACACACACACACACACACACACACACACACACACACACACACACACACACACACACACACTCAGGTCGCCAGTCCATTACAGCACGAACCCATATTATTTATATTTCAGTTGCTCTTTCTTTATAAATCACAGGTGAACTCATCGTTAGAACCAGTGATGACGAGGGCCACAATGAACACCAGGGGCCTCATTTATAATATACACTGTTCCAAGCAAAGGTTGTGATTTATGAGTTAGAATGTGGATACCTGGATATGAAAACCAGGAGCTGATATTCTACTTATATATTACATATACTGTATTTTCAATAAAACATAAGTACTTTCTAAATATGGTCACCCTATGAAAGCAAACGTGAACGTTTGAATCTGCCACTGTGAGAGTGTGTGTGTGTGTGTGTGTGTGTGTGTGAGCCTTTCAGAACATGAAAAGAGGAAGTAGCTGCTAATAAAAGACACTCTAACCGTTGGTTATTAATCCAGGAAGCTTTAGCATTAGCATTAATAAAGCTTTCACATGCAGCCTATGTTTCAGATTAATGTGTGTGTCATACTATGAGATATGTTATAAAATGTGAAGCTTGCAGAATGTGATGTGAGCTTAAAAAAACACACGTGAAATACATTCTATGTCACAAATGATGGAATAAATGTGAAGCTGTAAAGTTCAAATTTAAAAATAACTTGTGATCAGACATTTACTCACATGTTTTTATTTACTTGTGTCAATTATCATTTACAACCACAACTCTGAGGTTACAACTTCTCCATTCTGACGCTACATTACAGTAAATACTGAATTCACCTGGTATGACCTTGTTATTGATGCTAAATTGTGTGCGTAATCTAGAGAACCAGTGAAGGCTAGAGCAGATGTGAAGTACAGATGTGTATTTAGAGCCACACGCCTCATAAATCTAACCACGGGGGTGGGGTGGGGTGGGGGGCCGAGGGAGGAAAGGTGAAAGAAGCAACAAACATGGAGGAAGAAAAGGGGTTGGGGGTGGGATCGGTGGCGTGGTGCGCTGGGTCCTTGGCTCCTTGGGGCTTTCTCGGGTGTGTATGGGGGGGCGATGGCTGCCTCTCGGCTTGGGATCTTGGGGGCGTTCGGGGGACTGCTTGGCCGTGGGGTGGTCGCCGGGGGCCCTTAGGCTGCCTGCTCTTGCTGCTGGCCTGACTGCTTCTTCGGGCCCGGGGGCGGCTCGTGGGTTTTGCAGTGGCGGTTCTTGGAAATACATTTGTCATGGATGCACTGGCCTTGGGCTGTGGGATAACACTCATACTGGGCTCAACCTTAGACACGTTGTTCCCAAATACCTGTTTTATGGAATTTCCACTCACCTCTTCCTCTGTTCACAGCCACCACCATTATTCCTAAACCACACACTGGTCACCAAACTGGCTTGACAACACAACAATAAACACAATATACACAACCACAATTTCACATCGCATCACTTAAAACTATTCCCCACCCATTCCATATCCTATCTTGTATCCCTCTTCCCTGTTAACTTCCCCACCCCTCTCCAACCCCTCACCTTGGTGTAACACTGCCCTCTCTTTTTTACATCCTCCCTTTAATAAAGTATTTCTTACCCTTCCCTAGGGAGAGCTGGTGATGGTCACAATTATGCAATGAAATAAATAAATGTATTTAATTGCAATAATAAAATATGCATTGCTGTCAAAAGATTGCACTTCTTGTAGTGTTAACCTTCAACAGCATGTGCAGACAAGGTAAAAAAAAAAAAAAAAAAGAACATAAAGACACTCAGAGTTGTTTTGTTGTCTTTTAAAAGTTCATCCAATTCATGTCTGACTACAATATTCTATTTAGAAAACTATTTCAAAACATCTATTGATATAAAGGTGAATGATTGAGTGATAACACACATTATAAAGCATCTGATTTTATAAATAAGTGAATTAAACAGTATTTAATGCCTGAATAGATTTATTTCTATAGTTTTTATGATTTACAGTCATTTCCCTCCTGATGTGGAACCAACACTGACCTTTGTCTAATGTTCTCATAAATGTCATTTCTATCATTATTTTGTGTCTTTGTGTGTTTTTGTTGTCTGCTCTCTACTGTTAATATTATTTTTGATGAATTATTGGTACACCCTTACAGTAAAGACTTACAATAATCATTATTAGATGTAACAAATACATGGATTAGTTCTTCAGCATCACTCTGAGCCAAGATATTCCAGATTTTAGAGATTACACTTATTAATTGCAATAATAAAACATGCATTGCTGTCACGAAAAGATTGCACTGTCTATGTTTATTGTGTTGACCTCCGACAGCATGTGCAGAGAAACTGTCCTTTAGATTTGCTACAAATGGGAGTTAAAGGATAAGTCAGTATCAAAGATAATGTCTATGTTTGTTCCTGTGGAACCACAGACACTATTTGCTCTGATAATGTGTCTCTGAGGAGTTTTTGACCAAAAGTTTTATCCTTTTTTCGACTCATCCAGGATGTGATGTCATTAAGACAAACCTGGAGTTTTAATAACTGATGAGTTTCATCTGATTTCATTGAGAGATAAAGCTGTGTATCATCTGCATAGCAATGGAAATGTACTGTAATTTCCGGACTATAAACCGCTACTTTTTTCTCATGCTTTGAACCCTGAGGCTTAAACAATGACGGAGCTAAATTGTGGATTTTTCCCAGTTTTATAAGCTTTATGTGGTCATAAAATTGAGCTCCATCACATTAGACCAGGTGGAACAATGACATTAACATTAAATTGTTTTTTGAATCATTCTGATCACTCATTTTATCATAATGTACACTGCAACGACACGGATAAAGAGAGAGAGAGATTTATTTCTAATCAACTTTATTTGTCCCTCTTTTTTCTAAAAAAAACATCTCAACATAAAAACATCCATATTTTTATTCCCTAGAATAAAATTATATAAATAAATAAATAAATGAGCACATCTCCAAACTGCAGCGTGTGGTTTTCCACTGAACACAAAACCTGCTGGAATGAGTCCAGATCTCCTGTTGCTTTGTAATCGTTAAAGTCAATGAGAATTCTAGACTTCATCATATTAACACACACAGTGACAGGTTCAACAATAAAACCATCCTCCATCTTCTTCCTACAGATAAAGTACACCTCCATCTTGGCCTGAAACAAAGTTTAAAAGCTGGCATTTGTTCTTGTGTCAGCGTGTGAGTTCACTGTGATGATTCCATGGAGGACTCTCCAGTGAATGTCTGCATGTCTCTTGGAGAGCTTATAGAAGGACCTCCACAAAGGTCTGGCTGCAGGAGCCAGCTGCAGATGTTTCCACCATGGGGTGTCAGCTCTTTGGTCTAGTCTCGTTCTGTTTATTGTTTTCACCATTAGTCTGTAAAAGGTTTTCCCCGTGGTCCCATCCAGTGTCCACTCACTTCTAAACAGGTGTAAAAAGTGGCAGCATACTTCCTGATCTCAGACGAGTCTGAGACTTTGGAGTCGCTCCAGCCCAAAGAAGAAGAGAGATGGGGCATCCATCTGTGTGATGTTCATAAACCTAGACCTGACCAGGGCCCCCTGTGCTGAGACCCCCAGCAGGTTGGCTATGGCCGAGGGAGTCTAAAAGCCCTCGATTTGCTGTGGAGTCCGCTAAAGTCCGAAGCTCCACTACCTGCGTCTCCAGGTCCTTCATCGACCAGGTTAACCCCGTAGTGACACTGCGAGTGAACTGCTGACACAGCTGTTTTATTTTTACCAAAATCCCACCAGTGTTGTATGCTAGAGAAGGCAGGTCTGCTTTCCCTGTGGGATTCCTAAAAAAACTTAAAAACACTTCTAAAAGCCTGGTCATGTGACAGGGCCGTGTTAAAATGCCAATAGACGCTTTAATAAAAACATGACAGGAGATTAAAACCCACAGGCTGAATAAAACACCTGGGTTAGTGGTGTTTACAACAATGAAGTCTCTGCTGTGGCTCCAGGTGTACTGTCTGTACCTCCACACATCACTTCCTGATTCTCCATCAGCTGTCTGAGTGTGTGAGACGAAGGGGGCGTGGCTCAGGATGGTTCCTGTTGAGGGTTTGATTCTCTGTGCAGTTAAAACCATCATCCTCACAGTTCTTAACACTTAAAATGTTTAAAAATGCCACCCTGTCCACCGCGTTAGTGGGAGAATAGACATTTAAAAACACAACTTTCACATTTTCAAAGACAGCTTTAACCTTCAATAAAACATCTGGAATGATTTCATCAACAGTAAAAGAAAAAGGTAAAAAATGCTGAGCCAATAAAATACCCACCCCTCACTCAGACCTGTGGTTTATAATCACCTCCCCTTTAAAAGCCCTGTTCTAGTCACTTTCATTGTCTGTGCTGTGAGTTTCTTTAACAAACATGAAGTCAATTCTCTGAGTCTCCATCAGTTTAAAATCAGACCTGTTCAGGTTTAAGGTGCTGATATTAAAATCACACATGGATCAAAAAGAAACAGTAAAAGTAAAAAAAAATCATGGTTGACCTAATGAATAAAAAGTCCTCCACACTAGGCAGCCTGGTGCCTTTAGTCTGCTCCACGAAGCTTTTTATCTGTTCTGCAGAGTAGATGGACTGAGAGTTCTCCTGACTCTGTGAACATCTCATTTTCTTTGTTTTATTATTCTTTTTTCTGATGAGATCATTTTTCTTTTCTGAGACACTTTGAGGAGATCATTATCTGACATCTCCTCCTCCATTATTTCCTGAAAGTCACACTGTTCATTCACATCTGCCATCATGGCTTCACTTTTACCCTCAAAGGACACCACGGGAACCACGGGGACCGGTGCCACGTGAGGAACCCCCGTGACAGACGGCCCCACCGGAGCAGGAAAGAAATCCGGCCTCACAGCAGCAACTGGAGTGCCCCACACAGTAACCTGGGCAGGGGCGGCGTCCTCAGGCGGAGCCCCGCCCGGAGCCACCCCAGCGCTCCGCCCACCCCGGGGCAGGAGCGGATCAGGTGCCCCTCCTCTCCACAACCAAAACATTTCATTGTCCATGAGGAAGAAAAAACCATGTCATTAAAACCATCCACTTTAAATGAGAAAGACAGGTTCAGATCAGTGTTTCTTTCTTTAATAGGGTTAGGGTTATGTAAACCTGTCTCCTGGCTTCAGTTTCGGACACTTACTCCCGAGAGAAACCATTTTTATCAGTGACACGAGCTGTTCATATCTGGGCAGCTCTTTTCCCAGCAATTAATTTTTAATAAATGGGGTGCATTAGAAATCATCATTTTCGCAGCTGTGTTAACTAGAGATAGTATTATGTATAGATCAAGAAGACGGCGACTGTGTGCCTCATGAGAATAGCTTTTTTCATTTTTTGTATTACCCAGAATGCCTCAGGAGCCCGGACTCCCATTTACCAACAGCAGTAACGCTTTACAACACTAATACGTCACACTGTTGTAACACACACACATACACAGGTCGCTGTGGTACACAACATTTACATCCCCTTCTTAAAACGTCCAAACAATGGTCATAAGCTAAGAACCCTCCCTCCCAAGTGCATGAAAACAACATCAAGGCCGAACGGCCAACCTGACTAGATAAACCGAGTAGACTGCCGGTTTACCCGTATAGCCCTGTGGGTTATTCTGCCACATCACAGGCTATACGCTACGCTAGTGCATCAAAAGTCAGTCAGATAGTCGTTGAGGTATAAGGGCCTCTGACGGGCCCGGACGGGCGGAGTCCGGTCCGCAGGGGTTCAACCCGCACATCTGGTCTAGCCAGGGTCTCCGCCCATGTGTCTGGATCATCCCAGACCCCATCGTTGCAGCGTGGATCAGCTGCGGCTTGCTGGGCTGAAATAGAGGGTTGCTTCACTCGCCAGAGGCGGCTGATATGCCAGCGTGAACCATCAGTCACGCGGAAGGTGGCTGGCCCCAGTTGTGCTGTGATCTGTGTTGGTGCAGACCAGGAAGAAAGCAGCTTGTGAGATCGAGTGGGTCGGCGGACTCGAACCCAGTCAGATACGGTAAGTGCAGGCGGTTTCACGCGGTGTTTTCTGTCAAACCACCGTTTTATGCCATGTTGTTGCTGTGCCACTCTGTCGCCTGGGGAGGGCGTCGCTGCCGGAGTGTCTCTTGCTGGAGGGCGTAGCCGGTCCAAGGGAAGTTGTAGTTCACGCCCTATCAACAGTAGGGCAGGAGAGCTGCCAGTGGTAGTGTGGGATGTTGCTCTGTAGTGCAGTAGGGTGCTCTGCAGTGATGTTGAGAATGAGAGACCGTCTGCCATGTGTGCTCTGAGCCCATTCTTAAGGGTCTGATTAAACCTCTCCACGCCTCCATTGGCCTGTGGGTGGTAAAAGGCTGTCCTAATGTGTTTTATCCCCCTCCCCTCCGCAAAAGCCGTGAAGTCAGCTGAGACGAACTGAGGTCCGTTATCGGTGGTAATGGTATCAGGAACACCCCAGCGGGCGAACAAAGAGGAGAGGAAGTTGATGACCACTGCAGTGGTGACAGACCCGGTGGGAAACACCTCCGGCCATTTGGAGTGGAGATCGTATGCCACCAGGAGGAAGCGCTGATGTTGGGGGGTGCCGTGAAGTTCACCACATATGTCCACCTGTATGTGAGTCCATGGAGCCCGAGGCCATGGCACGGGCTGTAAGGGTGGTTGTGGAGGAGAGCCAGTTTTACCGCTGGTGAGGCAGGCCACACAGTCCCTGACAAGATCTTCAATGTCTCTGTCGATACCCGGCCACCAGACCAGGCTCCTGCAGCGTTGCTTGACTTTTACAATGCCCAGGTGGCCGTCATGGACCATGGCCAGGACCCGTTCCCTCAAAGCGCTTGGTTCCACCGTGCACAGCCCTCTCGCCACACAGACTTCATTCCAGCAGGAGAGGTCCCTTCTGACCCGGTGATATGGTGCTAGTTCCTCAGGAACCTTGGCAGGCCAGCCGTTACGAATGAAGGTGCAAAGCTGAGCGAGAACAGGGTCCTGTGCAGAGGCCGACTGAAGGTCTTTCAGGGAAACAGCTGCCCTGAGGGGCATGTGGAGCAGGAGGATCAATTCTGGTTCCGAGGAGTCCTGGTTGGTGTCTGGTGCATAGATGGGTGTGGCTCTGGAGAAGAGATCTACCCCAACATTCTCCCTGCCTGGGGTAAACTGTGTGGTGAAGTTGTATGCCTGTAGCCTCTCAGACCAACGATAAAGGCGCAGCGGTTTGTGACCCGATCCGGTTGTGACCAGGAGGGCTGTGAGGGCCTGGTGGTCAGTCCATAAAGTGAAGTGTCGACCGTAGAGGTACATGTGCCACCGCTCACATGCCCAGACGCAGGCCAGCACCTCCCTTTCTCCCACAGAGTACTTCTGCTCCATTGGAGTGAGAGCCCTAGAAGCGAACGCCACCGGACGCTCAGTCCCCTGGTGAGATTGAGAGAGGACTGCGCCGACCGCAGTGTTGGAGGCATCACAGGTCACGAATGTGGGGCTCTCAAGGTCAAAGTGGGCAAGTACAGGTGGGGAGGTCAGCTGAGACTTGAGCCGGCGGATCGCCGCAGTGCATGCAGGAGACCAGACCCAGGGTGCATCTTGTTTCAGGAGGGCACGCAGCGGCGCCGTAGTGTCAGAGTAAAAAGGAAGGAAACAGAAGCAATAAGTAGTCATCCCCAGAAACGATGATAGTTGCGCTGGGCAAGAGGGTTCAGGCAGGCGTAGGACCGCATCAACATGCAGTGGGCTGAGGCCCTCAGCGGTCAGGCGGAATCCCACAAATTCAATCACCGGAGCTGCAAAGATGCACTTCTCCCCATTCAGCGTGAGGTTGTGACCAGCGAGCACGTCCACGATGTCGTCCAGGTACACGACTACGCCGGGGATGCCTGCAAAGATGGTGGCCATGATTTTCTGAAAGCAGCTGGGTGCTGATCTGAGTCCAAAGGGCATCCGGGTGTAACGAAAGACCCCCATGTGGGTCACAAAGGCGGTGAGGTTGCGGCTATCAGGGTGTAGGGGAACCTGCAGGTAGCCCTGGCGAAGGTCAAGCTTTGAGAAGACTGTTGAGCCGTGAAACTGTACAGAGAGCTCCTCCACTGTGG
The DNA here is from genome assembly GCF_900634775.1 of Gouania willdenowi. Taxonomy (NCBI): domain Eukaryota; kingdom Metazoa; phylum Chordata; class Actinopteri; order Blenniiformes; family Gobiesocidae; genus Gouania; species Gouania willdenowi. Next base: position 44,138,808 of record NC_041056.1, on the reverse strand, counting down.
GTAGTGGGTATCTGTCCGGGACCACTGCTTTGTTTACCTGTCTGAGGTCAACACAGGGACAGAGGCCGCCGGTCTTCTTCTTTGCCACCACCAGATTGGAGATCCAGGGTGAGGCGTCGACTCGTTCAATGATGCCGGCATCCAGCAGTTTCTGCAGCTTGCCAGTGACGTCATCACGCAAAGTGAGGGGCAGTCTACGCAGAGGTTGGATGACAGTTTTCGCGGCTGGGTCGATGAGCGGTTGGTGGTTGAAGGCGGTGAGGCAGCCCAGCCCAGTGAAAAGTGAAGGCCAGCGCTGCTGCCATGGCGTGGTCATGGTCAGGATGACGGAACCCAGGTTGTCAGTGATAGAGAAACCCAGGGCGCAGAACAGGTCGAATCCCAGGAGGTTGGCACCATGTCGGGACACCTGGAACGTAAATGCTGGGAGGACCCTGGAGCCGTAACGAACGGAAAAGGTAGGTGTTCCAATCATATTAATTTTAGTGTGTCCATACCCGTACAGCTCCTCTGCTCCCGCCCTGATAGTGCGTCCGGGAAAGAGTTACCGGACTGTGGACTCACTAAGAAGAGACCTGGAGGCAGCCGTGTCCAGCAGCAGTGGTAAACACACGTCATCCAGCTCCACCGTGCACCAGGTGAAAGGTTTATTGTTGGCGCCCACAGAGTGAATGGTGGTTGGGCTTGATGGGCGGGATGAGCGGCGCTGGGCTCTTGTGGAAGCAGGTGCTGAGCGGCACATGTTAGCAAAGTGATTGAGTCTACCACAGCGCCGACATCTCTGTCCCGTGGCTGGGCAGGCCTGCGCACGTGTGGCGTGGGAAGATGAGCCACAGTTCCCGCATGGCCGGCGTGCTGAGGCACCTTGGTGTCCCGCGACGTTAACCTCGAGCTCGTTGTTAGGATAAATGGGGCCGGGAGCCTGGTCTGCCGGGGCCACAGTCTGTGCCAGCGGAGTAGAGAGAGAGTGAGTCGGGCCTGTAGCCGTTAGCCGCGAAGCTAGCTGAGCAGCTGACTCAAGCTGAAACGCCATTTCCACTGCCTTAGACAAAGTTGTATCGTCCGGTGCCATAAGCAGTCTCTCACGCAGTTTGTGACCAGCTGTGTGTTTGGCTAACTGATCCCGAATAAACTCGTCTTCCATGTGTTCAAATTGGAACATCCAAAAACTCCAGTTTGTCCAAAACAGCGCTGCCAGGGTCCTGATGAGGGTGCGGAAATACGATCACATCACCCCCATACTCCGCACACTCCACTGGCTCCCCATCTCCGCCCGCATAGAGTACAAGGTCCTCCTGCACACCCACCACTGTCTGCACAGTGATGCCCCACCTACCTCACTGACCTCCTCACACCACACACCTCAACCAGGACTCGGTCAGGCCAACAGCACCGTCTGCTCGCGCCCAGGACGCGGCTCATGACCATGGGGGACAGGGCTTTCGAAGCTGCCACTCCTCGTCTGTGGAACGCCCTTCCTGACCATCTTAGGTCTCCACAGACGGTGGATGCTTTTAAAAAAGGACTAAAGACCTTCCTTTTTAAAAAAGCCTATAGCTAATTTGAACTTGTCCTGCTTTTATTGTTGTATTGTATTGTAATTTTATCCTGTTTACTATGTAGCACTTTGAGATTTTATTTGAAATGTAAAGTGCATTATAAATAAAATTCATTATTATTATTATTATTATTATTAAACACTCACACACACACACTCACACAAAAACACTCACACACTCACACTCACACTCACACTCACACTCACACTCACACACACACTCACACTCACACAAAAACACTCACACACACACACACACACACACACACAAACACAC
>NC_041056.1:44101973-44131973 GCF_900634775.1 Gouania willdenowi | reverse complement strand
GACCTATAAAAGTAAGGACCAACCCCAACCTTTACGAGTAACGACAAACCCCCAACCTATACGAGTAAGGACCAACCCCCAACCTTTACGAGTAAGGACCAACCCCGACCTAAATGAGTAAGCACAAACCCCCGACCTAAACAAGTAAGAATAAACCCCCCGACCTATACGCGTAAGGACCAACCACGACCTATAGGAGTAAGGACCAACCTCTAAACTATACGAGTATGGACCAACCCCGACCTATACGAGTAAGCACAAACTCACAACCTATACAAGTAGGAATAAACCCCGACCTATAAGAGTAAAGACCAACCCCTGACCTATACGAGTAAGAACCAACCCCGACCTATAAAAGTAAGGACCAACCCCAACCTTTACGAGTAAGGACAAACCCCTGACCTAAATGAGTAAGGACCAACCCCCGACCTGTATGCCTAAGGAACAACCCCTATCATATACAAGTAAGGACCAACCCCGACCTGTACGAGTAAGGACCAACCCCGACCTATAAAAGTAAGGACCAACCCCAACCTTTACGAGTAAGGACAAACCCCAACATATACAAGCAAGGACCAACCCCAAACCTTTACGAGTAAAGACCGACCCCCGACCTATACAAGTAAGAATAAACCCCCGACCTATACGAGTAAGGACCAACCCCGACCTGTACGAGTAAGGACCAACCCCGACCTATAAAAGTAAGGACCAACGCCAACCTTTACGAGTAAGGACAAACCCCCGACCTAAACGAGTAAGGACCAACCCCAAACCAATACGAGCAAGGACCAATCCCCGACATATACGAGTAAGGACCAACCCCGACCTGTACGAGTAAGGACCAGCCCCGACCTATAAAAGTAAGGACCAACGCCAACCTTTACGAGTAAGGGCAAACCCCCGACCTAAACAAGTAAGGACCAACCCCAAACCAATACGAGTAAGGACTATCCCTCGACCTATACGAATAAGGACCAACCCCCAACCTAAACCAGTAAGGCCCAACCGCCAACCTATACGAGTAGGGACCAACCCTCAACCAATACGAGCAAGGACCAACCCCCGACCTATACGAATAAGGAACAACCCCCAACCTATACGAGCAAGGACCAACCCCCGACCTATACGAATAAGGAACAACCCCCAACCTATACGAGTAAGGACCAACCCCGATCTATACGAGCAAGGACCAACCCCCAACCTATACAAGCAAGGACCAACCCCCGACCTATACAAGTAAGGACCAACCCCGATCTATACGAGCAAGGACCAACCCCCAACCTAAACCAGTGAGGACCAACCCCGACCTATAAAAGTAAGGACCAACGCCAACCTTTACGAGTAAGGACAAACCCCAACCTAAACGAGTAAGGACCAACCCCAAACCAATACGAGTAAGGACTAACCCTCGACCTATACGAATAAGGACCAACCCCCGACCTAAACCAGTAAGGCCCAACCCCTGACCTCTATGAGTATGGACCAACCCTCAACCAATACGAGCAAAGACCAACCCCGACCTATACAAATAAGGAACAACCCCCGACCTATACAAATAAGGAACAACCCCCAACCTATACGAGCAAGGACCAACCCCCGACCTATACGAATAAGGAACAACCCCCAACCTATACGAGTAAGGACCAACCCCGATCTATACGAGCAAGGACCAACCCCCAACCTATACAAGCAAGGACCAACCCCTGACCTATATGAGTAAGGACCAACCCCCGACCTGTACGACTAAGGAACAACCCCCGACTTATACGAGTAAGGACCAACCCTGACCTATAAAAGTAAGGACCAACCCCAACCTTTAAGAGTAAGGACAAACCCCCGACCTATACGAGTCAGGACCAACACCGACCTGTACGACTAAGGAACAACCCCCGACATATACGAGTAAGGACCAACCCCGACCTGTACGAGTAAGGACCAACCCCAACTTATAAAAGTAAGGACCAACGCCAACCTTTACGAGTAAGGACAAACCCCCGACCTAAACGAGTAAGGACCAACCCCAAACCAAAACAAGTAAGGACTAACCCTCAACCTATACGAATAAGGACCAACCCCCGACCTAAACCAGTAAGGCCCAACCCCAAACCAATACGAGTAAGGACTAATCCTCAACCTATACAAATAAGGACCAACCCCCGACCTAAACCAGTAAGGCCCAACCGCCGACATATACAAGTATGGACCAACCCTCAACCAATACGAGCAAGGACCAACCCCCGCCCTTTACGAATAAGGAACAACCCCAAACCTATACGAGCAAGGACCAACCCCCGACCTATACAAATAAGGAACAACCCCCAACCTATACGAGTAAGGACCAACCCCAATCTATACGAGCAAGGACCAACCCCCGACCTATACAAGTAAGGACCAACCCTCAACCTATACGAGTAAGGACCAACCCCCGACCTAAACCAGTAAGGACCAACCCTTGACCTATACAAGTAAGGACCAACCCTCAACTTATACGAGTAAGGACCAACCCTCGACCTATACGAGTAAGGACCAACCCTCGACCTATACGAGTAAGGACCAACACCCGACCTATACGAGCAAGTACCAACCCCCGACCTATACGAGTAAGGACCAACCCTCGACCTATACGAGTAAAGACCAACACCCGACCTATACGAGTAAGGACCAACCCTCGACCTATACGAGTAAGGACCAACCCCCGACCTATACGAGTAAGGATCAACCCCGACCTGTAGGAGTAAGGACCAGCCCCCAACGTATACGAGGAAGGACCAGCCCCGACCTATACGAGTAAGAACCAAACGCCGACCTAAACCAGTAAGGACCAACCCCCAACTTATACGAGTAAGGACCAAATTTTGACGTATATGAGTAAGGACCAACCCTCGACCTATACGAGTAAGGACCAACCCTCGACCTATATGAGTAAGGACCAACCCTCGACCTATATGAGTAAGGACCAACCCTCGACCTATACGAGCAAGGACCATCCTCCAACCTATATGAGGAAGGACCAACCCCGACCTATACAAGTAAGGACCAACCCCAACCTTTATGAGTTAGGACCAACCCCAGACCTATATGAGTAAGGACCACCCCCCGATCTATATGTGCAAGTACCAAACCCTAACCTATACAAGCAAGGACCAACCCCCAACCTATACGAGTAAGGACCAACCCCCAACGTATCTGAGTAAAGATCAACCCCAACCTATACAAGTAAGGACCAACCCCAACCTGTAGAAGCAAGGACCAATCCCCGACATATAGAAGTAAGGACCAACCCCAACTTTTACCAGTAAGGACATACCCCCGACCTGTACAAGTAAGGACCAACCCTTGACCTATATGTGTAAGAACCATCCGCCGACCTAAACCAGTAAGGACCAACCCTTGACGTATATGAGTAAGGACCAACCCTCGACCTATACCCGCGACCTATACGAGTAAGGACCAACCCTCGACCTATACGAGTAAGGACCAACCCTCGACCTATACGAGCAAGGACCAACCTCCAACCTATACAAACAAGTACCAACCCCCGACCTATACGATCAAGGATCAAACCCCAACCTATACGAGCAAGGACCAACCCACAACCTTTACAAGCAAGTACCAACCCCCGACCTATACGATCAAGGACCAAACCCCAACCTATACAAGCAAGGACCAACCCCCGACTTATACAAACAGCTGAAACAGACCTTAAACAAAGGGTTATTCTACCTTTGTAACAGCTGACTGTTGATATGTTGATCTGCTGCTAACATTGTTTTGCAGGGCCTGTTAGTGCTGCTAGTACTTTTGTTTGTAGCCGCACTGATTGGTATTCTGTGCCAAAACATCACTGCGCTGATAGTATACGATCGTCAGGCACTTATTGACCTAAATTGTTCACATGAGGTACGTCTGAGCTTCAACTCTGAGGGTCAAACATCCAGATTTCCTCCTCACTTGGCCTCAGTACCTGCCTCCTTGCTACGCTCACCAGTCTTCTGGAGCAAGCCAGCCAAAAAACGAGGTAGACGTGGTGGACTCTTGTCTTCTTTAAACATGTGATAATAAACCCCATTCTTAAAAAACCCAATCTTGATCCGGGGGAGCCTTTAAACTACTGACCCAAATCTAAACTTCTCTTCATGTCTAAAATCATGGAGAAAATGGTTGCTAAGCAGCTAACCTCATACACAGAACAGCATGATATTTATGATAAATATTAATCTGGTTTTAGATCAATCCACTGAAACTGATCTTCTGAAAGTTTCTAGTGACGTGATGATGTCACTGACTCTGGTCGTTACACAGTTTTAGTTTGACTTGATCTGATGCTGCCTTTGATACAGTAGATCATAGTATACTGGTTGATCCACTTACATCTGAGATGGGTTTTCTGGTACTGTTCTCCAGTGGTTTACCTCTTATATTAATGGAAGAACTTCTAATGTTACGATTAATGATGTAATGTCTATTATGTCCAACCTGTCATGTGGAGTAACCCAAGGCTCTGTTCTGGTTCCTGTTTTGTTTTTATTGTGTCTGATGTCTCTTGGTCGGTTAAAATAGACCAGGTACTGGATCAAGTACTGAACCAGGTACTAGATCAGGTACTAGACCAGGTACTAGACCAGGTACTAGACCAGGTGCTGGATCAGGTACTGGATCAGGTACTAGACCAGGTACTGGATCAGGTACTGGATCAGGTACTAGACCAGGTACTGGATCAGGTACTAGACCAGGTCCTGGATCAGGTACTGGATCAGGTACTAGACCAGGTACTAGACCAGGTACTAGATCAGGTACTAGACCAAATACTGGACCAGGTACTAGACCAGGTACTAGACCAGGTACTGGATCAGGTACTGGATCAGGTACTAGACCAGGTACTAGACCAGGTACTAGATCAGGTACTAGACCAAATACTGGACCAGGTACTAGACCAGGTACTAGACCAGGTACTGGATCAGGAACTGGATCAAGTACTGAACCAGGTACTGGATCAGGTACTAGACCAGGTACTGGATCAGGTACTGGACCAGGTGCTAACATGTAGCAGCTAGCTCCTCAATGCTAACATGTAGCAGCTAACACATCAATGCTAACATGTAGCAGCTAGCTCCTTAATACTAACATGTAGCAGCTAACACCTCAATGCTAACATGTAGGAGCTATCACCTCAATGCTAACATGTACTAATACTCTGTTAACTTCCACTGCTATGCTGATGATACCCAACTGTATGTATCAATGAAGCCAGGTGAGACAAATCAGCTATCTAAACTTGAGGCCTGTCTAAAGGACATTAGGGCCTGGATGGACCAAAATTTTCTTCTTCTCAACTCAGACAAGACTGAGGTCATTGTACTGGGCCCACAACACCTTAGAGAAACCTATGCTAGCCTAACTGCCCTAGATGACATTACTCTGGCACGAAGCACAACTGTTAGAAACCTTGGGGTTCTATTTGATCAGGATTTATCCTTCAACTCTCACATAAAACAAACTTCAAGAACTGCCTTCTTTCATCTCCGTAACATTGCTAAAATCAGATCTATCCTGTCTCAGAGCGACGCCGAAAAGCTAGTCCATGCTTTTGTTACCTCTAGACTGGATTATTGTAATTCTCTTTTAGCAGGCTGCCCGAGCAAGTCGCTTAAGACACTTCAGCTGGTTCAAAATGCTGCAGCACGTGTACTGACTAAAACTAGGAGAAGAGATCACATTACTCCTGTATTAGCCTCTCTGCATTGGCTTCCCATAAAATATAGAATAGAATTCAAGATTCTTCTTCTCACTTATAAAGCCCTAAATGGACAGGCACCAGTCTATCTCAAGGAGCTTGTAGTGCCATACAATCCCCCCAGAACACTACGCTCTCAAAATGCTGGACTACTCGTTGTTCCATTCGTCTCTAAAAGTAGTATAGGAGGAAGAGCTTTCAGTTATCAGGCCCCACTTCTCTGGAACCATCTACCAACCACGGTTCGGGGGGCAGACACCCTCTCTACCTTTAAGGTTAGGCTCAAAACATTCCTCTTTGGTAAAGCTTTTAGTTAGGAACCAGCTCATAGCTCATAATTAAGATGCAATAGGCATAGACTGCCGGGGGGGTCTGGCATGCTCGGTTGGAGAGAGGTTGGAGAGGGCGTTAGGAGAGAGGTCATTTAGGTTAGAGAGGGACCAGAGAGGGTCCCATTCCTCTCTCAAACACTCCCTCTATGTCTGCTTCTTCCCTTGTGTGTTTGCTCCTGTTCTCCTTCTGGCTTTTGTCTTGCAGGTCCGTGGGATCCTCAGTGTGGAGTTACAGAGTCTCAACAACTCTGTCTCCACCCTTTCCTCTGCACACACCCAACACAGCATAACGTGGATGGCTGTTCATCATAGGAATGGGATCCACACAAGGTTCCTGCTGCTTAACAGAAGGTTTTCCTTGCCGCCATGATGAATTCATGTTGGGTGTGGGATACATATGTATGTGTATATACGTATATATGCATATGTGTGTATCCATAAAATGAAGAGTCCGTCCTTAAGACTGCTCTACTGTAAAGTGTCTTGAGATACCATTGGTTATGATTTGGCGCTATACAAATAAAGATTGATTGATTGATTGATGTAGCAGCTAACACCTCAATGCTAACATGTAGCAGCTAGTACTTTATTGCTAACCAAGTAGTAGCTAGCATCTCAATGCTAACATGTAGCAGCTAACACCTCAATGCTAACATGTAGGAGCTATCACCTCAATGCTAACATGTAGCAGCTAGCACCTCAATGCTAACATGTAGCAGCTAGCACCTCAATGCTAACATGTAGCAGCTAGCTCCTCAATGCTAACATGTAGCAGCTAGCAGGGACAATGGTCCTAGTGGAGCAGACAGTGTCTCTAATCCACACTGACACTCAGACAGGGTTCAGAACCAAAATGAATAAATAAATATCATTAACTGAAAGAGAGAAAAAGCTTCAGTGTTTAATAATTGTATTGATCAGTAAAGTGTTTTTACTGTTTATGTTGTGCTAACTTATATCACTACATACGGACCTGATGTTTTATTTACTTTGTATTTTCTATTATTTGTTGACTGACTAAAGTACACTAAACTAAAGGTGTCAGCAGTTCTTTATAATCTCACATACAGTAGAATGGAAATAACAATAAGTCTGTTAAATACAATAATTTTACTTTGCTTTATATCATTTTTTTGATCAGCCACAATAATGTAAATCAATTTAATTCAATTTATTTTAATTTACTTTGATTTTCTAATTCTCGAGGTGATGGGGTGTACTGTGAGGGTCTGCTTTGAAGGGTCTACACACCTGCTTCAGATCAGCAGCAGATTTTAGTTCTACTGGGACCAGTTCCTTCTTTCAAACAATTCTCAAAGAAATAATTATTGACTTGATTGACAGAAAAACTTGATTCCTTACAGTTCTCATACCAAGCAGGAAAAGGAGTGGATAATGTCAGCATTTTCCTTTTGGACAAAACATATGAACATTTTGAAAAAAACTCAGTCCCACACCAGATTTTTATTTGCAGATTTTTCCTTTGCTTTTAATAAAACACAACCACATATTTTAATCAAACGTTTATTATTGTATTTTTACCTCCCTGAGCAGATTTTAATGTTTTTTTTAAACTTTTTAACTAATAGAGCTCAACGGGTTTTAGTGAAAGGCCAATTTTCAGATTGTGTCCCCTCCAACTGGTGCACCCCAAGGCTGTGTCCTCTCACCTCTGCTGTACGTTATGTATACGGGGTACGGACTGGTGCAGATATCTGATCAGCTCTTCTGTCTCTCTTACAGGGACAATTATTTGGACCTGAACTAAAGAAATGATCATCAACTTCAGGAAAAACCCACCAAAGCATGATGCCAGCATCATCAATGGTGAAAAGGTTGAAATGGTGAACACCTACAAATACCTGGGCACAATATTTGACTCCAAACTCAAATTTGATAAAAATACAGAGGCTATTGAAAAAAAAAAAAGCAGACAGCGCATCTACCTGCTGTAGAAACTGAACTCTTTTAATGTATATCAATTTATTTTATGTGCTTTTTGTCATTCTTTTATTGAGAGTTTTTCATTGATGTGTTGGTTTTATGGATTGTTTGTGAAAGACAAAAATAACCTGTCCAACATTATAAAAACCTGTACCAGGATCATGTGTGAACATCACTGGTCATCCTCATCATGTTCTTAAGGAGAGCTTCACCCTGATGCCCTCTGGGAGGCGCTATCTCGCTCCCAGCAGGAAGACAAACACATATACAAACTCTTTTATTCCTGCTGCCATCAAGCTTTTAAATAGTAGTGAGAATGAGATGTGTCTATGTAATGGTTTTTAGGGTTGAATCTATGTTTATTTATTTATTACCGATATTGCACTTTATCACAATGTTGTAACTGCTGTAGCTACTTCATGGTTGTCTGACGAGATGACATGTGGATGTGTGTGTAATGTTCTGTCCTTTGCTAAAACACAACCCACTACTCTGAACTGAATTACCCTCAGGGTTAAATAACGTTTTCTGAATCTGATTCATCTTCCTCATGGGATTTTAAACGTCTTTCATGAGCTCTCAAGTATTTTGCCAAACATGACATATTACACATTATGTTAGCACTCACTGATGAAATAATAAACACTATTTAGTTGTTTCAGATCATTTATTTAGAAAAAGAAGATCTATATCTATCTATCTATCTATCTATCTATCTATCTATCTATCTATCTATCTATCTATCTATCTATCTATCTATCTATCTATCTATCTATCTATCTATCTATCTTTATATCTATATCTATCTATCTATCTATCTATCTACAGTATCTATCTATCTATCTATCTATCTATCTATCTTTATATCTATCTCTATATCTATATCTATCTATCTATATCTATCTACTATCTATATATCTATATATCTACAGTATCTATCTATCTATCTATCTATCTATCTATATCTATCTGCTAGCTATATCTATATCTATCTATCTAGCGAATCTATCTATCTATCTATCTATCTATCTATCTATCTATCTATCTATCTATCTATCTATCTATCTTTATATCTATATCTATATCTATCTATCTATCTATCTACAGTATCTATCTATCTATCTATCTATCTATCTATCTATCTATCTTTATATCTATATCTATATCTATCTATCTATCTATCTATAGATCTATCTATCTTTATATCTATCTTTATATCTATATCTATATCTATCTATCTATCTATCTATCTATCTATCTATCTATCTTTATATCTATCTATCTATCTATCTATCTATATCTATATCTATCTATACTGTATATATCTATAGAGATATACAGTGACTTGGTTATGAACCAATAACAGGTCTGGATTCGAAGCTTCACGTGTTTGTGGTTGAAAATGTTTTTTAAGTGGATTCATCTTAAAATCTGAAAAGGTATTAAAGGCTTTGAGGTTTTGTTCTAAAACAGTTTCCATGACAAAACCCAACATGTTTGTATGTAAACGACTGATCTTTTCTCCTCCAGGCTGTAGTTGTTCACTCATCACCGCTGTCATCAAAGTGATTTAAATCAATGGTTTTCATGCTGCAAACATCAAAGGAACACAACATGTCCATTTGTAGGGAACGGAAAAGGAAGAGCAGATTCTAATTTAGCATTCATTGAACAAATGATGTGTAAGTGGTCAGGGCCGGGGGCCAGGGGGGCCGGGGGCCAGGGGGGCCGGGGGGCCAGGGGGGCCCGTCCTGCAGCTGACAGGGTCTCATCCTCTGATAATTCAGGTGTTTTTCCATGACAGTTCAAACCATTCCTCTCGTGGCTCCAGGGCTGGGCACACAGTGCAACACTCACACCCACGTGACTTTAATCATCTACCAGATAACACACGTGCACTTAGAGCTGCACATGGATTAGCCCCTCCCACTGCCACTGGGTGGAGGCCAAATAGTTCAGCATTTCTTCTTCTTCTTCTTGGATATCTCTCTATCATGATGGATCCATTTTCAAAAACTTTTTTTTTTATTTTAAAGAAAGCATTACTGTAATAGTGTGATCTATAGTTCATATTTCTGTCCGTCCAAAGAAGGAGAAACAATTTACTGTTGAAAAGCTTCACTAATGTTTGCCCTGAAGCTGTCAAGACATTTCTCAGTAATTGATTCTTCACCTGCTGACAGATCTACTGAAGGTTCTTCTTTCACTCTAGAATCATTGATTCACTGGTTCTCAACCCTTTCAAAATAAAGGTCCATAGAGCAGGGACCCTCCAAAATAAAGGTTCCATAGAGCAGGGACCCTCCAAAATAAAGGTCCATAGAGCAGGGACCCTCCAAAATAAAGGTCCCATAGAGCAGGGACCCCCACTGTAGCTGAAGGTGGTTGAACACAGACATGAACATTGAAGAACAGTCATGTGGAGACAGGACCATCTATAAGGGGGAATAAAGGAGAGATTTTTGGGGTCCATCCATAAAGTCAGTAAAATGATGGTCCATTGTTCTATGAATCTGTGATAACCACATTTATTTATTCATCTGAATAATATCCACTGTTATCCAGGAACGTTTATTATTAATATTATAATCATCTTAAAGATGGAAATCATGGTTTTAATCACTAATAAAATGGTTCAAAGTGAATAAAAATGGTGGAAAAGGAGGTGAAATGTGATTTTAAAAACCACATGAAATTTGCAAATTATAGTGGTTAAAAACACACAGAAAAAGTGGTAAAAAATGGTTCAAAGTGTCAATACTGGAACAGCTACTTATGCAAAATAATCATAAAATCTGGTGAAAAGAGGTTAAAAGTGACAATAATAGGTCAATATATGTGACATTAGGTGTAAAAGTGGTAGAAATGGTTTATAAATGATGAACATGTCTGGAAAGTGGAAAAAATGTTCAGAAAAGTTATTAAAATGTGATGTAGACGTGTCAGAAATGGGAGAAATGTAGCAAAAATACATTAAAAGGAGCAAAAATATGGCAATAAAAAGTGATTAAAATAGGTTAAAATATGGTGAGTTTGGTGAAGTTGTAGAAAAATGGTAAAAATAAGCAAAAATGTGCTGAAATTGTTAAAAAATATTTTTAGTTTCTTGAAGGCATCTGGTGACCCCCTCCCAGTGTCTCATGACCCCAAGGTTGAGAACCCCTGCACTAAACATGAAGTCCTTTATAGTTTCAAACAAATCACCATAAACAGTTTTATTCCTGTAGAAATAGATGTAGATGATATAGTTTACGTTACATAAAAAAAACATTTGGTTCTAAGTTCATTCAACTCTGAATTTCACTCTTTATTTGTTTGTGTACAAAATGCATACAGTGCATAATAAACATGGTCCCATAGAGCGTTCTCTAGTATGGTCCACTTTGCTGAGTCATGTCCAGAGGGCAGCTCTGTTGGAAATATCTTCAAAAGAGCTTCTTTGGCTTTCCAGGGAATCTAAGTGAGAGTGACTGTTTATCACCAGTGTCAGCGCTAACGCTAACGCTAACCAGTCAGAGGTAGACATGATGGAACATGTGCTCACTGCAAGCTGCACCATGACCTTTGACCCCATAGATCACTGTCGGCCTTTTCACTACTTTATGTTCTACAGAGATAATAGTTAACATGAGAAGCTCCTCTAAAGCAGGGCTTCTCAACCTTTGGGTCATGTCACACTGGGGGGAGGTCGCCACATGCCTTCAAGAAACTGAGAATATTTTCTAAACAGTTTGAGACAATTTTTGCTTATTTTTACCATTTTTCTGCAAATCCACCAAACTCACCATATTTTAACCTTTTTTAATCACTTTTTATTGACATATTTTTGCTACATTTCTCCCATTTCTGACACTTCTACATCATATTTTAATGACTTTTCTGAACATTTTTTCCACTTTCCAGACATGTTCATCACTTATTAACCATTTCTACCACTTTTACACCTAATGTCACATATGTTGACCTATTGTTGTCACTTTTATCCTCTTTTCATCATATTTCATGATTATTTTATTCAGTTTAACAACATTCACTATTTATTATGCCTATTATTTACCAATTTAAACTATTTGTTCCAATATTAACATTTTTACCATTTTTTACCACTTTTTCTTTCTGTTTTTATCCACTTTAATTTGCAACTTTTAGTCATTTCATGTGGTTTTTAAAATCTCATTTCACCTCCTTTTCCACCATTTTTGGTCACTTTAAACCATTTTATTAGTGATTAAAACCATGATTTCCATCTTTAAGATGAATATAATAATAATAATAAACGTTCCTGGATAACAGTGGATATTATTCAGATGAATAAATAAATGTGGTTATCACAGATTCATAGAACAATAGACCATCATTTTACTGACTTTATGGATGGACCCCAAAAATCTCTCCTTTATTCCCCCTTATAGATGGTCCTGTCTCCACATGACTGTTCTTCAATGTTCATGTCTGTGTTCAACCACCTTCAGCTACAGTGGGGGTCCCTGCTCTATGGGACCTTTATTTTGGAGGGTCCCTGCTCTATGGACCTTTATTTTGGAGGGTCCCTGCTCTCTGGACCTTTATTTTGGAGGGTCCCTGCTCTCTGGGACCTTTATTTTGGAGGGTCCCTGCTCTCTGGGACCTTTATTTTGGAGGGTCCCCGCTCTCTGGAACCTTTATTTTGGAGGGTCCCTGCTCTCTGGAACCTTTATTTTGGAGGGTCCCCGCTCTCTGGGACCTTTATTTTGGAGGGTTACGGACTGAAAAGGTTTGAGAACCACTGGTTTAAACACTTATGACTCAGAGCCTGATTCACTAATTATCTTTAAATGTTGTGATTAATCATGAATTTTTCTGTCAAACACACAAACCATTTGTTTTCTCTGATGATTATTCATTGCCTCGGGCAGGGGTTCCCAATCACTGGGCCGTGGACCAAACCTGGGTCATGCACTATTTGTCAGTGGGCTGCAAAGAAAAGAAAAGGTTTTTTAAGAAAGATTATTTTATTTTTATTTCATATGAGAGGACGCCGACGCCATGAAGGAGCGTGTTTGGTGCGAGGGAGTCACGTGCACACGGGCAGGTGAGCAGATACTTCAGCACACAACAAAGGTTAAAGATCATTGAACAATTTAGCCCAAACAAACAATGTGATTTATTAGAAAGAGAAGCGTCCAGAGTGAGTGATATCTCTAATAAAAGCTGAACACACTCTGTTTCCTTCTGTGCTGCAGGGCATTGACTAAGAATGCAGAGCTAATCAGTGCACGTGCAGACGAAGGTCAGGACATTCAACAGGTAGAATGTGGGAGGAAACAATAAGTTAGATTTCAAGCTGTTGGAGCAGACAATTTTATTTTAGTGAAATACACTGAATTTATTCACAATCATTCAATAAATTAATCGATTAATCAATGAATCAATTATTTTTTAAAACAGTTTATCTATAAAGCACATAATAACTCTCACATGCACACACACACAAACACTGCGTGCGCACAAACACACAAAAGCTTGTAAAGCGCACACACACAAATCTCTGCAGGTGAAAAAAAATTCTGAGTTACGGTCAGAGAAATAAATCCCATGACACAACAATAGTTTAATAGTTGATTTTTATCAATTTTATTGATTCATTGTTGCAGCCTTAGTCTTAATTATTAAGAGAGTTTTAAAACACATTTACTGTTTTTCTTCTTCTGAAACTCATGATTAAGGATTAAGGACATGGTTTGAGTCCTGAATGGATAAAGGTTCTAACTCCATCATCAGGACTAAATAATGATAAAATAAACATAGCGTGGATGAAACAATGAATCACAAACATAACTAGATTAATTTGCTTTGCCACGACAATGCAAGTGAGAACACGAAAAAGAATTCCCAACTCCTTTGGTTGTATGTGTTTATTATCAATGAACACAAAAGCTTAGATATCTGTAGGCAGTACTCACAGAGAACCAGTGACGTTCTGTGACCACTAGGGTTGGGTAGGCACGTTACAAATCCAGACCACCAATGACAATTTCATGTTTCTGCTGGAAAGTGTTAATCTAACAAAATCAACATCATAAACACCATTAAAGAAACATAAACATTATTTAATATAGCCTCCATACTCTCCAACAACATATATCTCATGACACAACAGCACATCTGTTGTTTGTGTTGGAAACACAGAAACATGGAGAAAATGACAACAACAACAACTCAGAACATCCTCAGTGAGGAACATCCACAAAGTCAATCCTTCCTTTTGTTCCATTCACTGTAGAAAGAACCAACAATGTTCTGACCTTATCTTTGCTGAAGCTCTGGTAGCTCAGGTGTTGGTCTCCATCTTTTAAAAGATGTTGTTTTTCCTCAAAACAAAGTTTCTTTATCTTCTCTCGCGCTGTCATCCTGACTGTAGTGTTATCCCGCCCACTAGCTAGAGAACTTAGCAGCAGTGGTCACGTGATAACAATTCACTAATGCACTGTGAACGTACGTATAGCATTTAGCATAGCATGGTTAAGTCCAAAGGCAGCGTAGAGAGCTGCCTTTGGACGTAAATGGTTTTCATCTTGGGGAACTGACTGAGCATGTGCAAACACATAAAAACACGCTATAGGAACAGAGGCAGAGCAGCCATGTGCTTTTGGGAGAGGGTGTGGCCTCCTCCTGGCTCCTCCTCCTGCCTTACAGTGGAGTGAGACTGTGCAGCGTCTCTGCCGTACCAGGGAATAGTGATGTTTAGTCATTTAGGCTATGAAACACACAAACACTTTCAAACTTATAGGTACTGTAGGATATTGGAAATGGAAAAATAAATAATTTATAACTATATTATAATTAAAACAAATAATCAAAATATCAATTCACCCTTGGGTAGGCAGTGCCTACCTTGCCTACCATGACTGCACGTCACTGCAGAGAACTAACTGTCAGGTTCTGTTTAGTGTGTTTAGCCCTTGTGTTGTTCTGAGTCTTTGTTTATTCTGTTTTCTAGTGTAACTCATGTCTCTGCGTTCCAGGGATGCTTGTGGCTCCACCCCCCAGTGATGTCTGTGTGCTTGGTTTGTGACTGATTGGCTCCTTCATGTTTCCACCCAGGTGTGGCCCGTTCCCAATCAGGCCTCCTCCACTATTTAGCTGAGTGCTTGAACACTGAATGTTCCTTGTGTATTGTTTACCCTCATCATGTCCTGCTGCAGTTGTTCCTTCTTGTGTCTCTTTGGCTTTAAGTTACATTTTGGCTTAAACATGGACTGGTTCTACAAACACTATGTCTGTGTTCTGCCTTGAGGTGTATTGACTGCTTAATATGACATTCATTAATGCCATACACCTTTTAACTTAAAAGCTGAATATAGGCCTTCGACAGGTGGCCTTAACACATGTGGTTTACAATCCAAGCCAGTTATTTCTGTACCTCTGCTGTTGGGATGTTTATTGCTTGTCAATCGTGGAATTTGCTCATTGTTGTGCTATGGGGTTTTCCACTGTAATGTCTATTTGTTGTTTCCTTCTTTGCCTTAAAAGCTAAGGCTTGGGGTCCACCTGTTAAGTTTCAGGTTTCTGATCAGATCCATATATGCGTGTCTTTGGCTGTTTGCTCCTCAGTGTAGCTTTTGGCTCTGCTGCACTCAGGACCTTGTAATGGAGGGTCTAATTCAGACACTCATCTTGACTTTGTATTAATAAAATGTTATGTTTATATCAAGGTGTCTGCAGAGAATTCTTCACGTCAACATTAGGATAAAGGGGAACCCACCACAGCCTCCTTCTCTCTGTGCATTTGGGTCCACACCTAACCCAGACACTAACAGCATTATGTTATTGAGGATTTAACAAACAGTTATTTAGAGTCAGGATTACAGACATTGTGCAAGATTCAAACCAGGCTCCTCATGCTGATTGCTCAAAGGAAGGTAGAAGAGGCTTTGATCACACTGAGCATGTGCACATAGAAGTCTCAGGGTAAAAGTTCTACTTCTGGAAGCAAAGTAAAAAGTAAATGTTAAGCATTCCCACTAAAAGTATAATTATAAGAAAGAAGATTGTAGCAACATGTTGAGCTATACATTATGTCTGTAGCTGCCGAATGAAAGCTTTAACAGCAGTTTTTCTCAAAGTCACACTCTAGCAGGCCTAATCAAGCACTCTAAAGTTTACAAAAGCAGCCTTATTTGCATAAAACCTTAAAGTACATTAAAAGTAAGAGAGTTAGCATTTTACAAATTAGATATTGTCTGTTACTTCCTGCAGCTGAGCTGACAGCAGCTAAAGAGCAGAGCGGAGCTCACAGAGGAATTTATTTACTAAACATGAACTTTTTCTTCTGAGAAATGATACGATACCTCAACATCAAACTCTATCATTTACCATCTGACTCTGGCTCTGAGGTAATCATCTACTGCTTTTTTATTTGCTGGCTCAACTGGAAAGCTAAGTAGCAAGCTAGCTAGCTACAAGTAGCAACCTAACTAGCAGAAGAATGGCTCTTTCCACAACAGAATACAGCAGTCTTCTCCAAAAGATTACTGAACTGTAGACTACAGTGCGAGGAATACAAGTAAACATTGAGGTTAATGGACACTGTGGATATGATAATAAACAGCGGAGTGGATAAAGCTAACTCGCTACCAGCCCGTGCTAACAAAGCTATCAGGCCTAGGGAGGATCATGTTCCCGTTGATAAGCCAACAGGTGTGAGTCCTCCCTGGAATACTCTGGGAGCTAAGCCTAAGAAAAAGTTATATCCACTTCAAAGGCTAACGGGCAGAGCAAAGCGCCCTGATATCAATAATGAGACGGACTGGCCTGCACTCCCTTCTCAGACTGTAGCCTCAACATCAACTCCCTTGTCTGCCCAGGCACAAAAGTGGACATCTGCTAAAAGCAGGAGTATCACCAAGTCACAAACCCAGTTTCATGTAGAACTGGGTAATCGATTCGTCCCACTGCTGAATGACCAAGGATCTGCTCTAATGAGGTCAACACACAACCTTCTGGAACTGTGAAGACTGAAAGTGCTTCAGGAAAACAAAAGCGACATGGTAGGCCAAAGCAACAACCTCACACACTGATAGTGGGAGACGTTTCTGTTAAAGATGCTCAGAAGATGTTTAGCAACAACGTGAAAGTGATCTGTTTACCTAATGACACAGTATCAGACCTGGCTGACAAAATCTTGCATATTGTTGCAGATTACCCACATTTGAAAAATGTTGTGATTCATTTTGGGTTAAATGATTTAGCCAAGGAGGAGTCTGAGGTGTTAAAGCAGGATTTCACCCATCTGCTAAAAACTGTGAGCTGTATACAGCCTAAAGTGTTCATCAGTGGCCAGATACCTCCAGTCCACAAAGGAGATCTGAAATTCTCAAGGATTTACTCTCTGAATAAATTTCTGTTTTCAGCTTGTGCTGCCCTTTCACTAAATTTTATAGAAAATTTTCCTATTTTTTGGGAACGTGGTCATCTTTTTAGAGCAGATGGACTGTGTCTAAACAAGGCTGGAGTAAAACTCTTCACATCCAACTTGTTTTACTTCACCAGTCACACTGCTATCAGTTCTGATAAAGACAGAGGACAACATGTACCATCAGAGAACAAAACAACAAGGAAAGAACATGGAGTCCATGAGCTTCCAGCAAGAAATCAAAATCACCAAAATGAAGAGGTCAACCCAACCCCCACATCTCAGGACCCACCTGCTTCACCCCAAAATTCACCTACTTCCACCTCATCCAGCTTCTCTCCTACCCCTGCCTTCTTGGATTTAACTGCCCAGATGAACGAGCTGGTTCTGGCTGGCACAAGACTGACACCCCACCCTTTACCCCACCATGGTCCCATCTTATCTCCTCTAAAGAACCAATCAGCACCACCCATCCCTCCTCAATGATACCAGGCCCAGGATCACTCTTCTCCTCAGGCCAGATGTGTTCATCTTAGAGCGACACAGGTCTGATGTGTGCTGGGTCCAGACTGCAATAGCTCTATTTTTAGGAACAACCAGAAAAAGTCAGGGCCTGGACTAATTGATCTAAGTCTGTATTTGACACTGTAGATCATACAATTTTGTTGCACAGATTGTAAACATGGGTTGGACTAAATGTTAAAGTAATGGTTTAAGTTCTACTTGGAGGATCAAAGTTATTTTGTAAACATAGTAAACTTTGAATCTGACAGATTACCAATGTCCTGTGGGGTTCCTCAGGGATCTGTTCTTGGACCTCTTCTGTTTAGCCTTTATATGCTTCCTTTAGGACAAATTTTACACAACTGTAAGGTTGATTATCAGAGCTACGCAGATGACACACAACTATATCTATCACTGAACCCAGATGACCATGGTCCCATTGAGGTGTTGTGTGACTGTTTAGAAAAAGTAAACTGATGGATGAGTGAAAACTTCCTTCAACTAAACCATGACAAGACGGAGGTGATTGTCTTTGGTAACAATGAAAAGAGGACTGCTGTCAGCAAGTATCTGAGTCTGGATCTTTAGAAGATAAAGACCAAGTCAAAAACCTTGGTGTTCTGATTGACTCAGATCTGACATTCAGCATCAGATCAAATCTATCACAAAAACATCTTCTACCACCTAAAGAACATCTCCAGAGTGAAAGGTTTAATGACTCAGAAAGATCAGGAGAAACTGGTCCATGCTTTTATCTCCAGCAGACTGGACTATTGTAATGGTCTTCATCAAACATCTACAGCTGGTTCAGAATGCTGCAGCTCAGGTCTGAACCAGAACAAAGAGATCAGAACACATTAGTCCAGTTTTAAAGTCTTTACACTGGCTCCCAGTCAGCCTCAGAGGAGACTGTAAAGTTCTGCTGCTGGTTATAAATGTGTGAATGGGTTTGGTCCAGAATACATCAGTGAGATGTTAGTCAGGTATGAACCCAGCAGGTCTCTGAGATCTATGGACACAGGTCAGATAGTGGAGCCCAGAGCTCACAGTAACCATGGTGATGCTGTGTTTAGTTGTTATGCTGCAAAGAAGTGGAACAAACTGCAGCAGAGCTGAAGTCAGCATCACATGTGAACATTTTTAAATCAAAGTTAAAGGAACTTTTTTTCTCTACTGTGTATGATTGAGAGAGATTTATGGTCATGTTGATGATGTCATGTGTTTGTTGATGATTTTAATTGATTTTACTGATGATTTTAAATGTTGAATGTTTTATCATGTAAAGCACATTGAGTTGCCTTGTGTATGAAATGCGCTATACAAATAAATTTGCCTTGCCTTGAGGTGGAGTGTAAAGTTTCCACAGTCAGTGATGGTTTGAGGTGCCATGTCATGTGCTGGTGTTGGTCCACTGTGGTTCCTTAGGTCCAAGGTCAACGTAGACGTCTACCAGGAAGTTTTAGAGCACTTCATGCTTCCTGCTGCTGACCAACTTTATGGAGATGCACATTTCATTTTCCAACAGGACCTAACACCTGCACACAGTGCTAATGCTACCAGTACCTGGTTTAAGGACCATGGTATCCCTGTTCTTGATTGGTCAGCAAACTGGCCTGACCTTAACCACATAGAACATCTATGAGGTATTGTGAAGAGGAAGATGTGAGACACCAGACCCAACAATGCAGAAGAGCTGAAGGTCACTATCAGAACAACCTGGGCTCTCATAACACCTGAGCAGTACCACAGACTGATCCACTCCATGCCACGCCCATTGCTGCAGTAATTCAGACAAAACCAACTAAGTATTGAGTACATATTCATACTTTTCATATTCATACTTTTCAGTTGGACAACATTTCTACAAATCTGTTTTTGTATCAGTTTTAAGTAATATTCTAATTTACTAACCCTAACCCTGAGAGACTGAATTTGGGATTTTCATTAGTTGTCAGTTATAATCATCAACATTAAAAGAAATAAACATTTGAAATATGTCAGTCTGTGTGAAATGAATGAATATAATATACAAGTTTCACTTTTTGAATGGAATTTTCATGAATATTCTAATTACATGGTCACATGTAATGATCTATGTGTGGACATCAGTGTAAATGGTGTGAAGCAGTGTGAGCAGTATGATGGTTATACAATGAGGGACAGAAGTGGGGGGTTGTCTACAACCTGGTACAACTGTGTCTGACTGGACATCATCCCATTACAGCTCATTAGAGCTATGTGTGTAGATGGTGGATCATGTTTGAATATAATGTTGGTGTTCTAATAAATAATCTCAGTTCTTAGTTCCTATTTTTAGGTTTAGATCTTTTTTCCTAGTGGTTAGGTTAACGCTATTATACAGTATATGCTTTAGTAAATAAGTAGGTTTTGAGTTTAGCCTTAAAGGTGGAGAGAGTAGCAGCCTCCTGTAGTAAGACTGAGAGCTGGTTCTAAAGGGGAGGAGCCTGGTCGCTGAACGCTCTGCCTCCTGTTCTACTTCTAGATACTTTTGGAAGGCCAGCAAACTGTATTTTTTGTAATTGTAATAGTGTAAATCTATGCTTATTAAACTGAAAGTGGACTCACTGTTGTTATGGTATATAGATCTATAGATATAGAATAGGTGAGAGGTTCGGAGACGCATGGACACAAAGTGCAGGAAATAAAAACGATCAAGCAGTGAGCCAGGCTCAGTTACACTGTCATAAAACAGTTGACATATATATTTTTATGCTTCTTTGTCTGGGGGCTTCCCCCCACCCCTCAGGTACAACGGACATCTGTCATCACACACACCTGGAAACACCTGGAAACACCTCCACTCTCACTGAGCAAAAAGAAAATATAATAAATACATCCATCATCTGCTCTCAAACCAGCAGACACATAACTGACAGAGGAGATATTTAGACAGTAACAATAACAGTAACAATAGCAGTAATATGATAATTCAGTAAAGCAGTGGTTCTCAAACTTTCCCCTTTCTCTACCTTTTATATCCAAGTCCTCCCTTATGTCCAACTACTACATTTTACTCAGAATTCTGTGAAAAACATCTATAGATTATAATGATGAATGAATGAATGAGTTTTAAAGAATCTCATTTTGTAAATAGGTGAATGAAACAGTATTTAGTGCCTCATGAATAGATTTATTTCTATATTTTTGTCATTTACAGTCATTTCACACCTGGTGTGGAACCAAAAGACTGATCATTTTCTAATCAAGATCATTTTGTGTAATTTGTTGTTGTTGTTGTTATAACCTATAGTTTTCTTGCCATTCTCACAGAATAGTTTATTTGACCATCAAAACAGGTCAGCGCTTCTTTATTAGATCAGTTAAAGGCAACACAGAGGTTGGTTCAATTATTCACAGTGCATTTCCTCATCAGCAGCCTTTTTATATCTGCTTTAGGCATCCTAAGGCAATGAGACACCTGTTCCATTACACTGTATATGCCAAAAAATAAATAAATTAAAAATAAAATGTTAATTTTATTTTTACATCATATGAGCTATTCCCTTTAGGCTTCACTTTGTGTCACACAGACTTAAATCATAAAGATAAATATATTCCCAGCTTCCATGATCAGAGCAAACCTACAGAACAGTGTTAAATTTGATGGGTGTGTGTGTGTGTGTGTGCGTGCGTGCGTGCGTGCGTGCATGCATGTGTGTGTGTGCGCGCGTGTCTATGTGCGTGTGCGTGTGCATGTGTGTGTGAGTGTGTGTGTGTGTATGGGTGTGTGTGTGTGCGTGAGCTAACACTAGCTAACAATTAGCGACTTGTACAGTGAACGTTGTGTATAATCCAGGTTAATGTGCATGTTTCCAACCTTGGGCTGTGATCCCAAACACTTCCACAGATAACAGACGTGTTGTGTCTAAATAAAGGAATCATTTCAATGAATGTGTTGATAAAACTTCAAAGGACTCTCATAAAGATATTGAACTGGACACAAAGTCATTGTTTGACTGGATCAGGAGTGTTTTACTGCTGTGAGAAACAAGCTGTAGCCTGAGTCATAAATGCACTGCCAGCGTATTAGAAAGTAGATTTCAAAAGTTTCACATATATAGTGGGACAGATAACCAGCCATTAGTATTTAGTCAGCCTCCATTAGCAGCAGTCATAGCGGTTATTAGAGAATCCAACAGTTAATGAGCTACATCAGCAGAGGCTTTTACACAACAATATTTAAGTAATTCTATTTAAATGTCCAATTCTAGAGCTGGTAGCGTTGGTAGGTCATCCAGTGCTGCGTTGATGAGCACCTGGGAGGGACGATTGATTACTTCATCATTGATAAGGGAAGGGCAATTTAGGATGCTGTGGAAGTGTTCAGCCTAACAGTTTGGTGCATTCACACCGAACGCAGCACAAATTTTCGAGACGCGGTGCCGAGCGAAAGCTTCTCCCATATTCACTTCATATGTGTGTCTGAAGCAAATATAAAAGCGCCACCAACCAGACTCCCTTTCTTTTTACCATAAACTGTGGAGGACATCAGTAAAATCGCTGCTCTTTACCTTCTGTGGAAGCTGAAGAACCGTCAAAACGCTTGACGGCGGCGTTCCCGGATTCACCAGATTAACAAGCAACACATCCAACTCGGTGAGTTTCACTGTTTTCTTCAGGAGCAACAAATCCTTCCTGGTCCGGTCCCGGTAAAAAAATTGGCTGTCTTAGAGCTCTGGGTGGTCACACACTGCCACCACTATTTTCTCCTTCATGTTGAAATGGGTGAAAAAACCGCTGTCCGCGTTGACGGCCTGACGTCATTGTCAACAAGGACTCTGATTGGCTTTTGTGCCTGCGTGTCACACGAAACATTCGCTGGAGTTAAATATTTTCAACTCAAACGAATGACGAGTGTCATGGAAAATCGGGAGCGTGCATGCCGCAGTCAGCGCCCTTGCCGCGCGGATCAGACCGCGCCGCCCGACAAGAGAAAAATTTGCCTCTTGCTTTATATGTAATCAAGCTACGCAAACATTTTGTCATGCAGCATTAAAGAATCTTGTCCTTGTCTATGAGCAGACAAGAAATGTACAGCAAAGTGGTATTCACAGTGAGAGGACGGCTCAGGAACACATGTCATTGTAGAAATAGGGTAAGTAGTTCCATTCATCCATCCATCTTCTTCCGCTTTTATCCGGGGCCGGGTCGCGGATCCATGCACACCTCCTCCAGCTGTTCTGGGGGGACCCCGAGGCAACACCAGGCCAGCTCAGAGACATAGTCCCTCCAACGTGTCCTGGGCCTTCCACGAGGCCTCTTCCCAATAGGACATGCCTGAAACACCTCCCGAGGGAGGCGACCAGGCGGTATCCGAAACAGATGCCCGAGCCACCTCAGCTGGCTCCTTGAGACGTGAAGGAGCAGCGACTCTACTCCGAGCTCCTCCCGAATGACTAAGTTTCTCACCCTATCTCGAAGGGTGCACCCAGCCACTCTGCGAAGGAAACTCATTTCGGCCGCCATTTGTTCCTCCTGAATCCGAGGTTCGACTATCAGCCGGATCCTCCTCTCCAGCACCCTGGAGTAGACCTTGCCGGGGAGGCTGAGGAGTGTGATCCCTCTGTAGTTGGAGCACACCCTCCGATCCCCCTTCTTAAAGAGAGGGACCTCCACCCCGGTCTGCCAATCCAGAGGCACTGTCCCCAACTGCCACGCGATGTTGCAGAGACGTGTCAACCAAGACAGCTCTACAACATCCAGAGACTTAAGGTACTCAGGATGAATCTCATCCACCCCCGGAGCCCTGCCCCCGAGGAGCTTTTCAACCACCTCGGTGACTTCAGTCCAGGTGATGGGCGAGTCCGCCTCTGAGTCCCCAGCCTCTGCTTCCTCATCGGAAAACGTGGCAGTGGGATTGAGGAGACCCTCAAAGTACTCCTTCCACCGCCCGACAACATCCCCAGTTGAGGTCAGCAGCTCCACCCCTGCACTGTAAACAGTATGGGGAAGCACTGCTTCCCCCTCCTGAGGCGCCGAACGGTTTTGCCAGAATCTCTTCGAGGCCGACCGATAGTCCTCCTCCATGGCTTCTCCGAACTCCTCCCAGACTCAAGTTTTTTCTTTTGCCTCTGGAGTCCTACCTGCCAAAAAGGCCAGGTAGATCTCCTTCTTCAGCTTGACGGCATCCCTTACTTCGGGGCGCCACCACCGTGTTTGGGGATTGCCGCCGCGACAGGCACCAGAGACTTTACGGCCACAGCTGCAAACGGCCGCATCGACAATGGAGGAGAAGAACATGGTCCACTGGGACTCCATGTCTCCCACCTCCCTCGGGATCTGGGAGAAGCTCATCCGGAGGTGGGAGTTGAAGACCCCACTGACAGAGGGATCCACCAGACGTTCCCAACAGACCCTCACCACACTTTTGGGCCTGCCAGGTCTGACCGGCTTCCTCCCCTGCCAGCGGATCCAGCTCACCACCAGGTGGTGATCAGTTGACAGCTCAGCCTCTCTTTTCACCCGAGTGTCCGAGACACACGGCCGGAGATCAGGTGGTACAACTACAAAGTCGATCATCAACCTCCGGCCTAGAGTGTCCTGGACACCCTTGTGCTCGAACATGGTGTTCGTTATGGACAAACTGTAACTAGCACAGAGGTCCAATAAGAAAACACCACTCGGGTTCAGATCGAGGAGGCCGTTCTTCCCAATCACTCCTATCCAGGTCTCACTGTCGCGGCCCACATGGGCATTGAAGTCCACCAGTAGAACAATGCAGTCCCCAGTCGGGACACCGCCTAGTACCCTTCCCAGGGACTCCAAGAAGGCCGGGTACTCTGCGCCAATGTTGGGCCCGTAGGTCGAAACAAGGGTGAGAGACCTGTCCCCAACCCGAAGGCGTAGGGACGCGACCCTCTCGTTCACTGGGGTAAACTCCAACATGTGACTGCTGAGCTGGGGGGCAATAAGCAAGCCCACCCCAGCCCGCCGCCTCTTCTCGCGGGCAACGCCACTTCTCTGGGTAAGTAGTGGGAATATCCAAATACCTGAGTCTTCTGATACTACAGTATTCTAAGTATTAAAGACATGAACTCAAACACTGAATTGCCATTCATTATAACTCCAAATGCATTCTACATATACTGTATTTGTAGAGTTAATACCCAATTTCAACTGAAGAACCCAGTGCAAGAATACCTAAGACAACAGTTATCATCGCCACAAGATCTTTCCTCTAGGAAAACTCACCTGAAAGCTGCTGAACTCAGGCAACAAGCTCCTATATTAGACATTGCAGAATAATTACCAGATGAAGAGGTACAGTACCACAGATCACCTACCACAGGGGATGCAGAAGCACTTTTCACCATGAAAAAGGCCCTTGATTGAAAGCCAGCTGAAGCTTCATCAGAAGTTACCAGAAAGTCAAACAGGGAAGGATCATCTGGGTATGAGTCACAGTGCATCTACTGTCAGAGTGCCACCACGTACTTCTGAGGCCAAAACACCAGAGAGACTCTCACACAATGCCCTCAAGACATTGGACAAGCAAATACTTGCTATTGTCAGCAGATAACTGATAGCTGCTGAAGGTCACTGGCCACTGGTAATGTACCTGGAGAAGAAGAGGATGATGAAAATCAGGGATAGTATGAAGCATCTGAAAAACAGGCTTATGAGGAACGTTACTCATTTATCTGGAACAATCTCTTAGTCAACCCAGATGTGATGCCACTGATGGATCTCACTGCTGGGCTGGTAGAAACCATGAACACTAAGTGTTATCCATGTCTCAACAAAGAAGCACATCAGACGCATGCTTGAAAATGAATTTGGAGAAGCCCTGCCCATGTTTCTGGCTGAGGGTAATCTAACAATGGGCTGTATGCAGGCCGAGAAAATACTTCCGGTTGCAGTATTTTGACTCAAGCAAACCATAGAACATTATAGACTATCATAAACTGTAATTATGAACCATGTATCATGTGAGATATGTAGAACATACCCTACTGTATTATGATAAATGACTATGGTTTTCATATTAATCTCACACAACTCAACACAAGCAGTAAATAGCAGAGGACATCTTATACATTTGCATAAGCTACTGTCTTTCACTGACAAACAGTTTTTTGCAGTTTATTCAGAGTTGCTCCTCTTGT
Source organism: Gouania willdenowi (assembly GCF_900634775.1). NCBI lineage: Eukaryota > Metazoa > Chordata > Actinopteri > Blenniiformes > Gobiesocidae > Gouania > Gouania willdenowi. Next base: position 44,105,939 of record NC_041056.1, on the reverse strand, counting down.
TTTATGTTAGCTAGGCACTTAATGGCTACTTTAATAGCTACAGTTATGTTTTGATAGCAGTTCTTACCTTGTTAAAACATATTGTCCTCATCTAAAGCAGCAAACCGTTCCAAGCCAAACTAATTTCTGATCCATCTCCTCTTTCTGTGAATGGTTGTGTATAATAACCTATAGAATGGTTGTGTATAAAAACCCATATAATGGTTGTGTATAATAACCCATATACTGGTTGTGTATAATAACCTATAGAATGGTTGTGTATAATAACCTATAGAATGGTTTGTATAATAACCTATATAATTAATGGTTGTGTATAATAACCTATAATGGTTGTGTATAATAACCATATAAGGTTGTGTATAATAACCCATAGAATGGTTGTGTATAATAACCTATAGAATGGTTGTGTATAATAACCTATAGAATGGTTGTGTCTATAATAACCTATAGAATGGTTGTGTATAATAACCCATATAATGGTTGTGTATAATAACCTATAAATGGTTGTGTATAATAACCCATATAATGGTGTGTATAATAACCTATAGAATGGTTGTATATAATAACCCATATAATGGTGTGTATAATAACCTATGAATGGTTGTGTATAATAACCTATAGAATGGTTGTGTATAATAACCCATATAATGGTTGTGTATAATAACCCATATAATGGTTGTGTATAATAACCTATAATGGTTGTGTATAATAACCCATATAATGGTTGTGTATAATAACCTATAGAATGGTTGTGTATAATAACCTATAGAATGGTTGTGTATAATAACCCATATAATGGTTGTGTATAATAACCCATAGAATGGTTGTGTATAATAACCCATAGAATGGTTGTGTATAATAACCTATAGAATGGTTGTGTATAATAACCCATATAATGGATGTGTATAATAACCTATAGAATGGTTGTGTATAATAACCCATATAATGGGTGTATAATAACCTATAGAATGGTTGTGTATAATAACCTATAGAATGGTTGTGTATAATAACCCATATAATGGTTGTGTATAATAACCCATATAATGGTTGTGTATAATAACCTATAGAATGGTTGTGTATAATAACCCATATAATGGTTGTGTATAATAACCTATAGAATGGTTGTGTATAATAACCTATATAATGGTTGTGTATAATAACCCATATAATGGTTGTGTATAATAACCCATAGAATGGTTGTGTATAATAACCCATAGAATGGTTGTGTATAATAACCTATAGAATGGTTGTGTATAATAACCTATAGAATGGTTGTGTATAATAACCTATAGAAGGTGTGTATAATAACCCATATAATGGTTGTGTATAATAACCCATATAATGGTTGTGTATAATAACCCATATAATGGTTGTGTATAATAACCTATAGAATGGTTGTGTATAATAACCTATAGAATGGTTGTGTATAATAACCTATAGAATGGTTGTGTATAATAACCCATATAATGGTTGTGTATAATAACCTATAGAATGGTTGTGTATAATAACCTATAGAATGGTTGTGTATAATAACCTATAGAATGGTTGTGTATAATAACCTATAGAATGGTTGTGTATAATAACCCATATAATGGATGTGTATAATAACCTATAGAATGGTTGTGTATAATAACCTATAGAATGGTTGTGTATAATAACCCATATAATGGATGTGTATAATAACCTATAGAATGGTTGTGTATAATAACCTATAATGGTTGTGTATAATAACCCATAGAATGGTTGTGTATAATAACCCATATAATGTTGTGTATAATAACCCATATAATGGTTGTGTATAATAACCCATATAATGGTTGTGTATAATAACCCAATAATGGATGTGTATAATAACCTATAGAATGGTTGTGTATAATAACCTATAGAATGGATGTGTATAATAACCATATAATTGATGTGTATAATAACCTATAGAATGGTTGTGTATAATAACCCATATAATGGTTGTGTATAATAACCCATATAATAGTTGTGTATAATAACCTATAGAATGGTTGTGTATAATAACCCATAGAATGGTTGTGTATAATAACCCATATAATGGTTGTGTATAATAACCCATAGAATGGTTGTGTATAATAACCTATAGAATGGTTGTGTATAATAACCTATAGAATGGTTGTCTATAATAACCCATAGAATGGTTGTGTATAATAACCTATAGAATGGTTGTGTATAATAACCTATAGAATGGATGTGTATAATAACCTATAGAATGGTTGTGTATAATAACCCATATAATGGATGTGTATAATAACCTATAGAATGGTTGTATATAATAACCCATATAATGGATGTGTATAATAACCTATTGAATGGTTGTGTATAATAACCCATATAATGGATGTGTATAATAACCCATATAATGGTTGTGTATAATAACCCATATAATGGTTGTGTATACTAACCTATAGAATGGATGTGTATAATAACCTATAGAATGGTTGTATATAATAACCTATAGAATAGTTGTGTATAATAACCTATAGAATGGTTGTGTATAATAACCTATAGAATGGTTGTGTATAATAAACCCATATAATGGATGTGTATAATAACGTATAGAATGGTTGTGTATACTAACCATATAGAGGGTTGTGTATATAACCCAATATAATGGTTTGTGTATAATAACCCATATATAGTTGTGTATAATAACCTATAGAATGGTTGTGTATAATAACCCATATAATGGTTGTGTATAATAACCCGTATAATGGTTGTGTATTATAACCTATATAATGGTTGTGTATAATAACCTATAGAATGGTTGTGTATAATAACCCATATAATGGTTGTGTATAATAACCCATAGAATGGTTGTGTATAATAACCTATAGAATGGTTGTGTATAATAACCCATATAATGGATGTGTATAATAACCTATAGAATGGTTTTATATAATAACCCATATAATGGATGTGTATAATAACCTATAGAATGGTCGTGTATAATAACCTATAGAATGGTTGTGTATAATAACCTATAGAATGGTTGTATATAATAACCCATATAATGGATGTGTATAATAACCTAAAGAATGGTTGGTGATAATAACCTATAGAATGGTTGTGTATAATAACCCATATAATGGATGTGTATATAACCCATAGAATGGTTGTATATAATAACCCATATAATGGATTGTATAATAACGCCTATAATGGTTGTGTATAATAACCCTTATAATGGTTGTGTATAATAACAACCCATAAAATGGATGTGTATACAACCTATAGAATGGTTTGTATAATAACCCATATAATGGTTGTGTATAATAACCTATAAAATGGTTGTGTATAATAAACCATATAATGGATGTGTATAATAACCTATAGAATGGTTGTGTATAATAACCCATATAATGGATGTGTATAATAACCCATATAATGATTGTGTATAATAACCCATAAAATCGATGTGTATAATAACCTATATAATGGTTGTGTATAGTAACCCATATAATGGATATGTATAATAACCCATATAATGGATGTGTATAATAACCCATATAATGGTTGTGTATAATAACCCATATAATGGTTGTGTATAATAACCTATAGAATGGTTGTGTATAATAACCTATATAATGGTTGTGTATAATAACCTATAGAATGGTTGTGTATAATAACCTATAGAATGGTTGTGTATAATAACCTATAGAATGGTTGTGTATAATAACCTATAGAATGGTTGTGTATAATAACCTATAGAATGGTTGTGTATAATAACCCATATAATGGTTGTATAATAACCTATATAATGGTTGTGTATAATAACCTATGAAATGGTTGTGTATAATAACCTATAGAATGGTTGTGTATAATAACCTATAGAATGGTTGTGTATAATAACCTATAGAATGGTTGTGTATAATAACCTATAGAATGGTTGTGTATAATAACCTATAAATGGGTGTGTATAAAACCTATAATGGTTGTGTA
>NC_041056.1:44078041-44101873 GCF_900634775.1 Gouania willdenowi | reverse complement strand
TGTGTGTGTGTGTGTGTGGAGTGGTGTCCTAGTGGTTAAGTAATCGGAGGGTTGCCGGTTCAAGCCTCACCTGAGCCATCACTGTGGGATGTTGATCAAGTCTCTTAACCAAGCAAAAATGGCAAATTCCATGTATGTAACAACAATTTTGCACTGTTTTTATGCAATTTTTTTTACTGTATTTTTTGTTTATTTTGCAGTTTTTTTTTAATTTATTTAATGTTAACTTTGCAGTGTTTTCTTCAGGTTGTTATTGTTAAGACTTTAATATAAGAAATATATTTAAATAAAAATCTTAGTGAAAGTATTTCATTTTATCAGTGTTTTAAAAAAAATACCGCAGTATACCAATAACCGTGATAATTTTGGTCTATATAACTGTAAGTGCCATTTCATACGGCCTACATGTTTATGAATAATTATAACATATTAGTTTGTATTTCATACTTGTATTATTTTGCCCATGAACAGGAAGTTGTTGTTTTTGATGTGACGAAGAAGAATAAAAAAGATGGCTGACGGAGCAACACGGTTGTTTTATTGTGCTGAGACGGATAAAGTAAAACCAGCCTCATTGTCAGTCGTGTCCAGAAGAGGTTAAACTAAAGATTAGCCTCTACAATAACCGTGGTGTCAAATTTTCATACCGTTACAACCCTATGTAGTAATCAATAACCCTGATTTGTAAATGTATGTAAATGCCACCAGGGGGCGTTAACACCACCAATAATGTGGTTTTAAACCGTACCTGTAGTGAATTTGACTCCATCAAAAATTATATATGACAGTAGAGGTTTGGTTAGATTCTATTGTTTGTTGTCAGTCAACAAATAATAGAAAATACAAAGTAAATAAAACATCAGGTCCGTATGTAGTGATATAAGTTAGCACAACATAAACAGTAAAAACACTTTACTGATCAATACAATTATTAAACACTGAAGCTTTTTCTCTCTTTCAGTTAATGATATTTATTTATTTATTATTGGTTCTGAACCCTGTCTGAGTGTCAGTGTGGATTAGAGACACTGTCTGCTCCACGAGGACCATTGTCCCTGCTAGCTGCTACATGTTAGCATTGAGGAGCTAGCTGCTACATGTTAGCATTGATGTGTTAGCTGCTACATGTTAGCATTGAGGTGCCAGCTGCTACATGGTTAGCATTGAGGTGCCAGCTGCTACATGGTTAGCATTGAGGTGCCAGCTGCTACATGGTTAGCATTGAGGTGCGAGCTGAAGCTAGCAGAGCTTGGGCTTTTGTTTCCATCCAGTGTTTTTATTTAAATTAAAATTAACGCCCACGAAGCACAGCAACGACTTCTCCTCTGGTTTTCCTGTTTCTTGTGTTCTGTGCATCAGTACTAACGGTTTACCTGGAACTGGTGAAATGAAAAAGGTTCTGCACTAAGCATGTGGATGAATCGGTGTCAAGATACAAACATGCGAGTGATTGATTCAGTGTACATCTGTACAATTTGTGAATTTGTGAAATTAAGATGCATCGATCACTGCGTGCCTGCATTGGTTGCATCTATTTTTTCATCCATCCATCATCCATCCATTGGTTGCATCTATTTTTTCATCCATCCATCATCCATCCATTGATTGCATCTATTTTTTCATCCATCCATCATCCATCCATTTTCTGATCCACGTGTTCCTGTTTTCAGGATCAGTTTTTTATGTTGTATTTCATTCTATCCTGTGTTTCCGAGGCACATTGAATGCACCACCTGTTTTGTGTTTTGTTTTGAACAAGTAAGCTGTGAAGCACGTTGGTACAGCAACACAGAGGTCAGCTAGAGCAGTAGCTATAGATGAGTTTTATAACACACCTAAAAACTTGAAATCAGTAGAAAGATGATAAACTTGACCAGAATCATGTGGTTTAAAGAACGTCCTGCTGCTAAACCGACTACGCTATCGTCACAGCGCCCCTGCTTCCCCCGCCCCCGGCCCCACCCCTAAGGAGAGTGGAATCAGAGCTCCAGGAAAACTGGAGAGAAAAGAACTTCCAATAACTTTAGTGTAATGCGGTACTCTACAGCGCCCTCTACCTGTGATAAACACATACAGTAACTGACCCCAGGTCTCTTTTAATAAGTGTGTTTTATTTTATTTTTTGTCTTATGGACATTAAATATGACTCAATGAGGGTCTGTTTACAGCAGCTGTGACTGTTAAATAATAGTTTTCATCTTTCTTTGCACTAACTATTATTAATATTCATATTATACATGTTAATGCTACTGTATTAGCCTAATAGATGCTGAACAGTTCATATTAGTATCTGTGGCAGAGAGGAATATAGACATTATTATTGAGAGTGATGATGTCACTGTTTACTGTTTAAGTCGTGACAGAGAAATAAACAGGTTCTAAATGTGAGGAACCACTTCCTGTTCCTGATGTTGAATCTGGTTCTAAATCCCAACGCTACTGGTGAAAACAACTGGTTTATGGTGTTTTTAAAGAGGACAAAAATAAGTTACATAAAGTGATGCATAGTTCTACTAGAGATTATGAGCTAAATGCTGCTAATAAAAACAGTACTCTGCCTGTAGTACTATACTGAATCACAGCTACTTATTCACTATTTATGTTTGGTATAATTTATTAGCATCATGTTTGAATTACATCATATCACATTGTGAAGAATTAAATCGTATTGAATCAGGAACAGGGGTGAATCGTATCGCATCGTATCTCCAGAGGATTCAATGTATCACTAATGTATCGTATCGCTGGTAGTGTATCGACATATGTATCGAATTGTTGTCAGTGACGGAGGGTTATTTTGCACTGTTGGAGATAAAAACAAAAGTGATTGACGACATAATTAATTAATCACAATTAACGCGTTAAAGTGACAGCCCTAGTTTTTATATCACACTCCCATATATACAGTATGATTATATCAGCATTAGTCATAACTGTGTACCTACAGGTAGAAGTGGGTCAGTGATGGTGACCTTTGACCTTACCAGGAACAGATGTGAGGACTCTCCAGTGAAGGGGGGCAGTAGTGATGACAGGGCAGCGGCGGTGGGCAGGAAAGAACCCGCTGAGCTGGAGAACGTAGCCGCGCTACGGTAATCACTGAAGGATTCTGGGTAATAGCTGTCAATGAGGGAGGAGTAGCTGGACACAGCCGACGAATCACAGCCCAGAGATTTAGCACCAAGCGGCGACGCGTAGACGTCAGGAGAAAACTGTTTAGATGATAAGCAGAATTCTGAGTCTGAGATGAAGGACGTCTCATTCCATAGTAGCTGGGCAGCATGTGGGACCCTGGGGGGGGGGGGGACCCAAATATTATAATTATTATACATAGATATTTTTACATTTCTGAGTAACCCCTGCATTGTGCATCTGTACCCCTAGAGAAACACGTACCCCTGATTGGAACCACTGCTCTAATATTTACAAATGATCTCACCTGACATCTGGACAAATGAAGGTGGAGTGGGTTGATCCTCCCTGTGACGGAGACAAGACAAGTTAGACTTGGGGCCGACGGACTGATCACATGATCGTTTTAAAGAGCCAATAGCGGAAAAGTGCAGCGTCCTTGGATCTCCATTTCAATCCGTGTCGAAAGTGTGGATGTCAAACTATAAACAGTTTTAAATCATGTTGATAGGACAAATAGAAGTGGAGTTATGAGGGAAAATGTGCGTGTTTTTTGTGACATTTTTTGAAGCTGTCAGTGCAGAAAGACGCAACAAAGAACCACCCTAAAACCTCTCATTATAGCTGTTTCCTATTGGTTGAGAAGAAGAAGGCCATTGTCCAATCATAATGTCCACATGTAGCGGGAATTTTGTTTTCAAGCGACAGGTAAACAGAGACAGAGAAAATGAGTTTAGAGATTATAGAGATTATTACTGTGATTATTACTGTGATTATTACTGTAATTATTACTGTGATTATTACTGTGATTATTACTGTAATTATTACTGTGATTATTACTGTGATTATTGCTGTGATTATTACTGTAATTATTACTGTGATTATTACTGTAATTATTACTGAGATTATTACTGTGATTATTACTGTAATTATTACTGAGATAATTACTGTGATAATTACTGTGATTATTACTGTGATTATTACTGTAATTATTACTGTGATTATTACTGTGATTATTACTGTGATTATTACTGAGATTATTACTGTGATTATTACTGTAATTATTACTGAGATAATTACTGTGATAATTACTGTGATTATTACTGTGATTATTACTGTGATTATTACTGAGATTATTACTGTGATTATTACTGTAATTATTACTGTGATTATTACTGTGATTATTACTGTAATTATTACTGATTATTACTGAGATTATTACTGTGATTATTACTGTAATTATTACTGAGATAATTACTGTGATAATTACTGTGATTATTACTGTGATTATTACTGTAATTATTACTGTGATTATTACTGTAATTATTACTGTGATTATTACTGTGATTATTACTGTAATTACTACTGTGATTATTACTGTAATTATTACTGTGATTATTACTGTAATTACTACTGTGATTATTACTGTAATTATTACTGTGATTACTACTGTGATTATTACTGTGATTATTACTGTAATTATTACTGTGATTATTACTGAGATTATTACTGTGATTATTACTGTGATTACTACTGTAATTATTACTGTGATTATTACTGTGATTATTACTGTGATTATTACTGTAATTATTACTGAGATTATTACTGTGATTATTACTGTAATTATTACTGTGATTATTACTGTGATTATTACTGTAATTATTACTGAGATTATTACTGTGATTATTACTGTAATTATTACTGTGATTATTACTGTGATTATTACTGAGATTATTACTGTGATTATTACTGAGATTATTACTGTGATTATTACTGTAATTATTACTGTGATTATTACTGTGATTATTACTGAGATTATTACTGTGATTATTACTGTGATTATTACTGTGATTATTACTGTGATTATTACTGTAATTATTACTGAGATTATTACTGTGATTATTACTGAGATTATTACTGAGATTATTACTGTGATTATTATTGTAATTATTACTGTGATTATTACTGAGATTATTACTGAGATTATTACTGTGATTATTACTGTGATTATTACTGTAATTATTACTGAGATTATTACTGTGATTATTACTGTAATTATTACTGTGATTATTACTGTGATTATTACTGTGATTATTACTGTAATTATTACTGTGATTATTACTGTGATTATTACTGTGATTATTACTGTGATTATTACTGTGATTATTACTGTAATTATTACTGAGATTATTACTGTGATTATTACTGAGATTATTACTGAGATTATTACTGTGATTATTATTGTAATTATTACTGTGATTATTACTGAGATTATTACTGAGATTATTACTGTGATTATTACTGTGATTATTACTGTAATTATTACTGAGATTATTACTGTGATTATTACTGTAATTATTACTGTGATTATTACTGTGATTATTACTGTGATTATTACTGTAATTATTACTGTGATTATTACTGAGATTATTACTGTGATTATTACTGTAATTATTACTGTGATTATTACTGTGATTATTACTGTGATTATTACTGAGATTATTACTGTAATTATTACTGTAATTATTACTGAGATTATTACTGTGATTATTACTGTGATTATTACTGTGATTATTACTGAGATTATTACTGAGATTATTACTGTAATTATTACTGTAATTATTACTGAGATTACTACTGTGATTATTACTGTAATTATTACTGTGATTATTACTGTGATTATTACTGAGATTATTACTGTGATTATTACTGTGATTATTACTGTAATTACTACTGTGATTATTACTGTGATTATTACTGTGATTATTACTGTGATTATTACTGTAATTATTACTGAGATTATTATTGTGATTATTACTGTGATTATTACTGTGATTATTACTGTGATTATTACTGTATATTACTGTGATTATTACTGAGATTATTACTGTAGATTATTACTGTGATTATTACTGTGATTATTACTGAGATTATACTGAGATTATTACTGTGATTATTACTGTGATTATACTGTATTATACTGTAATTATTACTGAGATAATTACTGTGATAATTACTGTGATTATTACTGTGATTATTACTGTAATTATTACTGAGATTATTACTGTGATTATTACTGTGATTATTACTGTGATTATTACTGAGATTATTACTGTGATTATTACTGTGATTATTACTGTGATTATTACTGAGATTATTACTGTGATTATTACTGTGATTATTACTGTAATTATTACTGTGATTATTACTGAGATTATTACTGTGATTATTACTGTGATTATTACTGTGATTATTACTGTGATTATTACTGTGATTTGACTGTTTAGTTAGTGTGTAGTGAGTGAGATTAGTGTGTTGTGTAGTGTCTAGTTTATTGTTTCATATCAACACAATGAGGCACAAATAATTAGCATTTCCCTGTATTTGTGATTCATACTTTTTTTGTAAATAGTTGTACACAATCACCTGAGACATTGCTTCCATTTCACTGTAAATAGCTATATATAACTGTGTTTTTTGATTCATCTGTACATAAGTTTTTGAAATACATAGTTTAGATTTGCTATACAAGCAATAAAATTGATTCGTTAAAAATGTTTGTGACTTTTATAGTAAAAAAACTAACTTTTTCCCACTTGAATTTTAGTTTTTATAGTGGTTTTAGATCCACTGTGTTAATACAGTATGCCATATTAAAGAAAATACTTCATAGTCACGTTTGGGAGGTTTTCCTGAAAAAAATGATACCTAACATGCAATGTTTATGGATTTTCTTATATGAAATATAAAGGTCAAATCAAACACAATGAAAAAACAGCAAAAACGCCTTCGGAACAGAGGGTTAACCATGACACTGGTGGGTGAAGTAAAGGTAGAATTACAAACGTGTTTAAGGGGGAGTAAAACATCCGCAGGGGTTGGAACTGTTGCCACCTGCGGTCACAGATTATTTGGGGTCACAGATTATTTGGGGTCACAGATTATTTGGGGTCACAGATTATTTGGGGTCACAGATTTTGCCACAACAACGACACTCAGCTGCCACTCGGCTCGGCTTTGGCTCTTGGTGATGTCATCAACTAGTCGACGTTGACTAGTACGCACATAGAGTGATCTAAAGTTTTCATTTAAGTTTTCCCAAATTCATTCGAAAAAATAAAATTCTTAATATAATTTACATAACATTCAAATATATTCGGTGATAAAAACACAGTGACTATGAAGTGATAAAAATGGTGATATAAAATTCAAAGGTTCACATAATAAAAACAACTTAAACACACACACAAACACACACACTACGCACCCCTGCACTAAGAAATGTTAAATGCTAAATAAACAGTTTTATTTACATTAATTTATGTGTCTTTTATCAGATCCAACCTTCAATCACATACTCATTTGGCCATAATTGACTACTCTACTTAAGCTCCTCCCACTATATGAATACGTACTTCCAACGGGCACTGTACTAGTAATAAAACACTTTGATTGGCACATTGGATTGTCTAAAGGGCCGGATGTGGCCCCTGGGCCTCGAGTTTGACACATGCCTTAAAATATTATTCAGAACTTGCTGGAATTATTACATGGAGGTCAAGGACACATCAAAGCAATCAACAGAAGCCTCTGAGGATGACTGACAGTTGAAACATGTCAGGAGATCAAAGTAGTTGTCTGAATAAAAGAAACCGTAACATATGTGATCTTTGTCTTTTTGCCTTCTACAAAACACTCCATGTATGTGAACACACACACATATATATATATATATATATATATATATATATATATATATATATATATATATACTGTATATATATAATGAAAGCTGAGTGGTTGTGTGGGAGCTCCACCACAGGACGAGGGTTGATGCTCTGTGCTTTGCATACTGCTAACATGTCAGAGTGGATATTAAGCCGGTGACGCTGGGACAAACGCAAATGTTGAGGCTTAAATTTGAATGTGATTTGCAGCACCAAGACTTCCTGATGTGGCCCAGGTACGGCTCAGTGCGTCTGAAGAAACGTATGGAAATCATCCACCTCCTCGTACTCACTTTAAACATATACTGTCGATGTTTGTGCATCTGAAAAAAACTAAGAATAAAAAAAGCACGTTGATCGTTGCTAATTACAGCAAAATATCATCCAAAGAAACATGAAATGACAATCATATATAACATTGGAGGACAAGAATGGGAGAACTGTGGGTCACCATGGGCATGGGAGACGCCCCATATTTAGATGAAAAGTGGGAGAACACCAGCACCAATAGCAGAACACATTCACAACATGGACTTCTTACAGATCATATCACACATTTAAAAAATGTTGTGATTCATTTTGGATTAAATGATTTATCCAAGGAGGAGTCTGAGGTGTTAAAGCAGGATTTCACCCATCTGCTAAAACTGTGAGCTGTTTACAGCCTAAAGTGTTCATCAGTGGCCAGATACCTCCAGTCCACAAAGGAGATCTGAAATTCTCAAGGATTTACTCTTTGAATAAATTTCTGTCTTCAGCTTGTGCTGCCCTTTCACTAAATTTTATAGAAAATTTTCCTATTTTTTGGGAACGTGTCATCTTTTTAGAGCAGATGGACTGTGTCTAAACAAGGCTGGAGTAAAACTCTTCACATCCAACTTGTTTTACTTCACCAGTCACACTGCTATCAGTTCTGATAAAGACAGAGGACAACATGTACCATCGGAGAACAAAACAACAAGGAAAGAACATGGAGTCCATGAGCTTCCAGCAAGAAATCAAAATCACCAAAATGAAGAGGTCAACCCAACCCCCACATCTCAGGACCCACCTGCTTCACCCCAAATTCACCTACTTCCACCTCATCCAGCTTCTCTCCTACCCCTGCCTTCTTGGATTTAACTGCCCAGATGAACGAGCTGGTTCTGGCTGGTACAAGACTGACACCCCACCCTTACCCCACCATGGTCCCATCTTATCTCCTCTAAAGAACCAATCAGCACCACCCATCCCTCCTCAGTGATACCAGGCCCAGGATCACTCTTCTCCTCAGGCCAGATGTGTTCATCTTAGAGCGACACAGGTCTGATGTGTGCTGGGTCTAGACTGCAATAGCTCTATGTTTAGGAACAACCAGAAAAAGTCAGGGCCTTATGGAGTTAATGCAGCTTCTTTAATTCCTGTGGTGACAGGTAACACAGGTAAATTTGTGAAATTAAAGAAAAGCAAAAAACTTAATAGAGATAAAAATGTGACTCCTATAACATGTCATCCAAAAAGTCCACCAGTGTCTCCAGTAAAGTCTTTAAAATTAGCTCTTCTTAATGTTAGATCTCTTGTTAACAAGTCACTAATAATTAATGATTTTATTTTGACACATCACTTGGACTTTTTATTTCTTATGAAACATGGTTGAATGATGGTATCAGTAATACTATTCTCAATGAAAGTTCACCACAAGACTTTATTTATTTCAATAAGTGTCGTACTTACAGGAAAGGTGGTGGAGTTGCTGCCATTTTTAAATCAATATTTCAGTGCAAAGAAATAACATTTGGTGATTTTATCTCCTTTGAATATATGTCATTCTTACTGAAGGGTGATTCAGAGTTCTGTTTTTAGTCGTTTATAGACCCCCAAAATATTCTGGAGAATTCATGGATGAGTTTGCTGAACTGCTGTCAGTTGTATGCACTGAATACAACTTTTTAATAATAACAGGTGACTTAAATATTCATGTAGACAATAACATGGACAATACTGCCAAAGAACTGTATGCTTTAATGGATACTTTTGGTCTTATACAACATGTGACTGGTCCGACACACACTCAAGGTCACACTTTGGATCTGGTTATCTCTAAAGGTGTTGATATCTCTGCTGTTGATGTAAGAGACTTAGCTCTATCTGATCATTTCTGTGTCTTTTTTGACCTAGAGACTGTAACATCTGTTCCCCCTAGTTATGTGTGTTTAAAGAAAAGGTACATAAATGATAACACAAGTGCACAGTTTATGGAAACCATAGCAAAAACAACTCACCATAAAAACAGTTTCTTCCCCCAGGCTGTCACTGTGATCAACACTAAACAGTCAAAGAGTGTCAGACCTGTTTCTGTGAAATAACCCTGGAACTAAACATAACAACCCTGGATCAATCTGTCACTGAGAATGTTCATGTACATAATATTTAATTTAATTTAAATGTTCTCCTGCACTACTCATCTATGCACTACTGCACTATTATCTTATTATTATTATATTTTATTATTTTTATTTTTATTTTTATACTATTATTATTATTATTATTATTATTATTATTATTATTATTATTATTATTATTATTATTATTATTATTATCTTGTTATTTTATTTAGTTTTGCACATTCTAGTCTAACTACTGTTTATATTTATTATTATTTTTTCTTGTTGATTGTTATTATTTAATGTTTACACTATTAGAGAGAGCACAGTTCACCAAGTCAAATTCCTCGTGTGTATAACATACATTCTTGGTCAATAAAGTTGATTCTGATTCTGATTCTGATCTGATTCTGATGACACCAACATTGAGTGCTGAGACAGTTGATGATCTTCTGGATGAGTATAATAGAAACGTCTGTAATGTCATAGATGTGGTGGCTCCAATCAAAACTAAGAGAAAACCAAACACACAGAAAACACCTTGGAGGAGGACTGAGATAATGCAGAATTTGAAATCTGACTGTAGAAGAGCTGAGCGTAAATGGTGATCAACAAAACTCCAAATTCATCTAGAACTGTACAAAATAAGTCTGCGAAAATTCAATGATGGCTTGTTCAAAGCAAGGCAGCAATACTTTTCTGAAATTATTGCCAAAAATGTCACCAACTCTCGCACGTTGTTTTCTGTAATTGAAAAGCTCACAACCCCCCCAGATCAGATAGCCCCTGAATTACTGTCAGCTGGGAAATGCAATGAATTTGCTGTAAATTTCAATGAAAAAATACAATCAATAAGGTCAAACATCAGAACAAACCAGCAAAATAACAAAAAGCTTGAACAGCTTCAACCACTGAGGGATGAGTCAACTACAATGTCAGCGTTTATTACAGTGAACCCAAAAACAATAGAGGAAACTATTCAGCAGCTGAATCCATCAACGTGTTGCCTTGACACAATACCCTCAAACTTCTTTAAAACTGTTGTAAAGTCATTTATCACTGATTAGATAATTAACTGATGATTCCAATCAGGCACCGTACCAAAATCCCTGAAAGTAGCTGCTGTGAAACCGCTGTTAAAAAAGAGAACACTGGATGCCTCTATACTGGCTAACTATAGACCAATCAGAACCTTCCATTCATGGCCAAGATCATTGAGAAGGTGGTCTTCAACCAACTGAGTCAATTCTTAACATTCAACAAAATATTTGATAAATTTCAGTCAGGTTTTGGTTCTCATCACAGCACAGAAACTGATCTGATCAAAGTGATCAATGACATAAGGTTGAACACTGATTCAGGAAAAGTATCTGTTCTCATTCTATTGGATCTAAGTCTGTATTTGACACTGTAGATCATACAAGTTTGTTGCACAGATTGTAAACATGGGTTGGACTAAATGTTAAAGTAATGGTTTAAGTTCTACTTGAGGATCAAAGTTACTTTGTAAACATTGTAAACTTTGAATCTGACAGATTACCAATGTCCTGTGGGGTTCCTCAGGGATCTGTTCTTGGACCTCTTCTGTTTAGCCTTTATATGCTTCCTTTAGGACACATTTTACACAACTGTAAGGTTGATTATCAGAGCTACGCAGATGACACACAACTATATCTATCACTGAACCCAGATGACTATGGTCCCATTGAGGTGTTGTGTGACTGCTTAGAAAAAGTAAACTGATGGATGAGTGAAAACTTCCTTCAACTAAACCATGACAAGATGGAGGTGATTGTCTTTGGTAACAATGAAAAGAGGACTGCTGTCAGCAAGTATCTGAGTCTGGATCTTTAGAAGATAAAGACCAAGTCAAAAACCTTGGTGTTCTGATTGACTCAGATCTTACATTCAGCATCAGATCAAATCTATCACAAAAACAGCCTTCCTTACATATTCATCAGAGGGAAACGCGCTAAATGGATATTGGGCACATTGTGATGCGCTGAAAACGTGCAGTCCTGATTCCGTGGTGTGTGGAGTGACGTTTGCACAGGTTTTGATACCCCTAAACCTTTAGTGAATCCACCCGTGTGCTCTCCACTTGTGGAACTATTTTTGTTGGTGAATCCAATTATTAAATAAACAAATCATAATCTCTTGTCACTTATTACTGTTAACTAATAAAATGTACTTGCAGAACTGTTGTATAAAAGTAATATCACACTGAGGTGGTGCTGGTGTGATTACCTACAGCCAAATCACACCATTGCTGACATTTCCCAATACTGTATGTAATACTGTATGTGAAAAGTTATTCTGGTTTAAGTGATGATTTCCCTTAAATTAAATTTTGTCATTGCGCAAACTTAAAAATCGAGCAAACTTTTTCTTGGTGGTTCACAGAAAGCAAGAAAGAATAGAATCTTTGACATTCATTTTACAGACTTTGCAAAAGAAAATTTCATGTTTTTAGGGTCTGTATACAGGTACATCTAAAAAATTAGAATACCATAAAAAAGTTCAATATTTTTGTCACTCATTTCAGAAAGTCAAACCCATGTATTTTATAGATTCATTACACACATAGTGAAATATTTCAAGCCTTTATTTTTTGAAATGTTGATGATTATGATTGACAGATTATGAAAACCCAAAATTCAGTGTCTCAGAAAATTAGAATATTACATAAGATCAATAAAAAAAACACAGATATTTTAAACAAAAATGTAAAGCTTCTGAAAAGTGTTCATTTCTATTCACTCAATACTTGGTTGGACCTCCTTTAGCATGAATGCTGCATCAAAGGGGCGTGGCATGGAGGTGATCAACCTGTGGTACTGCTCAGGTCTAATGGAAGCCCAGGTAGCTTTGATAGCATCCTTCAGGTCATCTGCATTGTTGTGTCTGGTGTCTCTCACCTTCATCTAGACATTAGTCATAGATTCTTTATGAGGTTCACGTCAATCAAGCACAGTGACACCATGGTGGTCAGTGAACCAGCTTTTGGTACCTTTGGTAGGTGCCAAGTCCTGCTGGAAAATGACATCAGCATCTCCATAAAGCTAGTCAGCAGAAGGAAGCATGAAGTGCTCTAAAATGTCCTGGTAGATCGTGCGTTGACTGTGGACTTCAGAAATGAGTGACCAAAAATATTGAACATTTTTATGATATTCTGATTTTTTTTAGATGTACCTGAAGTTCATCCCAACATTTTTACTGTTGCCAGTTAGTTTCATATTCTAGAGATCCTAGGCGTGGCCAATAGAGGGCGCTAGGGCGCCGCCCCACCACTCACCAAGTTTGTTTGAGTGAGACATACAAAATAATAAAAATAACACTGAATTAAAAATACTACGAAACAAATGTATATCTGTATTTAGATAATCAGAATAAATATTATATAGATAATAATGATGATGTGTGAAGTTGTTTCGTTTATCTGTGTCTGATTGGTGACGTGTTTCCTCCTTGGGGCGCACTCTTTACCGTCCACTGTCATTCAAAATTGTGCATTCACAGTAACGCCTCTTCTATACGAGTCAGTGGAGTGTCTGTGGGCGGAGTTTACCTGCGTCCCGAGTCACTTTGCAGCTATGCAGAGTCAAACGCAGGTGAACATTTAACGTCACAGTGATCCGTCATAAAGTGGCTTCGACAGGTGAAGCCGTGTAACGTTAGAAGGAGAATTAAAATGAATAAAGAGAAATTAAACAATTCTGTTTTCCCTGTCTACCTGCTGACTCAGCATGTATAAAGACAGGACCATTTAAAGCACTTTACAGAGAAACATCAACAAACGAGCAACAAACTAGATTTGATAATTTCAAATCTTGAAAATGTCCATATTTTGTAAACTAGGTCTTAAATTATATATTGTCACGTCTTAAATTATGTAAATTCATTTACCACTTCATTTTTCACCCCCAGTTTTATTTAATTACTTGTTAAACTAAAACTGGGAAAAAAAAGTTAAATCTGAAAAACAAAATTAAAAAACAAAACAAATTAAAGCCGCGAGCGGCGTCATAGGTTCCGATGAAGCGGCCGGGGGCGGTAACCCACGGTCACGTATACCACTGTTGGGGATTTGGGAATTGGCCTGGAGTTGTAAGCGTTTTTCGTATAACGACGTAGGTATGGCGAAGGATTTTCCTGTGTCATGATAGGCCCCTCCCACTTTTCACAGCCTGCTCTATTTGCCATAGCAATGTGCTTCCATCTAATAAGATTCATCCTACAGTGTTTTGAAGTCAACACGACATATCGTCTTGCCGCTAGAGCTGCTGGCATAGGACGGCCCAAGAAGCGGCGCCCTCTGAGAGCGCAAGGCATTGTGGGTAAATTGGTTATCGTTTGTTGTTTGGGGCTGTACGGTCATCATGTGTATCAAAAATGAAGCAGTTTGAACTTTGCACTCTAGAGTTATAAGCGTTTTCGTATAACGGCGTAGTTATGGCGAGGGATTTTCCTGTGTGATTATAGGCCCCTCCCACTGGCCATGATGGGTAATTTGGTCATCGAGCGTTGTTCATTGATGGACAATCATCGTGTGTATCAAATATGAAGCAGTTTGAACTTTGCATTGAAGCGTTATAAGCATTTTCCTATTACAGCGTGCTGATGGCGAAGAATTTTCCAGTGACATTTTAGGCCCCTCCCACTGATCACAGCCTGTTTTTTCTTCCATAGCAATTTGCTCCCCTCTGTGTAGGTTCATCCTACAGTGTTTTGAAGTCAACACGACATATCGTCTGTCCGCTACAGCTGCTCGTGTTGGACGACCACAGAAGCGGCGCCCTCTGAGAACGCAAGGCATTGTGGGTAAATTGGTTCTCGAGTTTTGTTTATGGCTGTACGGTCATCATGTGTATCAAATATGAAGCAGTTTGAACTTTGCATTCTAGAGTTATAAGCTTTTTCCTAGAACGGCGTCCTGTAAATGCTAACCGTGTACATGACCTTAAATGACACCGGTCGAAAACACAAGGCATGATGGGAAATGTTTCAAAGCAGTCATGACCAAGCTTGGGCACATGTCCTTTGTGTGAAATTTGAAGCTGATCGAAGTTTGTGTGTCAGAGTTATGGAGATTTGGAATTTTTTGCGTGCTAACGAAAATTAGCATTGCATTTTTGTGGCGGCGCCACGACCAAACCGTGACAGATACAAAAATTCTTTCGATAACTTTTCATCTTCAATGGGTCCTATGTGGTGTTGCCAAGTTTTAAGCGAATCGGATGAATCCCCTCAGACTAGATAGCGCAGATGCGTTTCGAGGGCGAAACGCCATTTTTGACCTTTGACCCAAGATGGCTGACTTCCTGTTTGGTTTTGGGCGGGGTCACAATGTAACTTTTTGCTCATTCTGGGGCGAAGACTACATGTGGGGATTTTCGTGCAAATTGGTCAGACCTGGCGGTCGTGTGGTTCCATCGTTCGTTTTGGCGGCGAAAACGCACGCTATGCGTGCGTTTTCTGTCCGTTTTTTTTCACGCCACTAAATTATCAAATTTTTCGCCAGGCCTGAGGTGAGTGCAAATTTCGGTGAGTTTTCGGGCATTTTTAGGGGGTCGAATTAGCGATCAAAGGCGGGCGGGGTATAATAATAATAATAATTAAAGCCGCGAGCGGCGTCATAGGTTCCGATGAAGCGGCCGGGGGCGGTAACCCACGGTCACGTATACCACTGTTTTGGGAATTGGCCTGAGCAAATTTGGTGTAAATTGGTGTAAAAACAACTGAGATATTGCATTTACCAAGAAATGGCGAAAGATTTTCCTGTCATGATAGGCCCCTCCCACTTTTCACAGCCTGGTATATTTTCCATCGCAATGTGCTTCCATCTAATAAGATTCATCTTACAGTGTTTTCAAGTCAACACGACATATCGTCTTTCCGCTACAGCTGCTCGTGGAGGACGACCACACAAGCGGCGCCCTCTGAGAACGCAAGGCATTGTGGGTAAATTGGTTATCGTTTGTTGTTTAGCTCTGGACAGTGATCGTGTGTATCAAATATGAAGCAGTTTGAACTTTGCATTCTAGAGTTATAAGCGTTTTCTTATAACGGCGTAGTTATGGCGAGGGATTTTCGTGTGTCATTATAGGCCCCTCCCATTGGCCATGATGGGTAATTTGGTCATCGAGCGTTGTTTATGGATGGACAATCATCGTGTGTATCAAATATGAAGCAGTTTAAACTTTGCATTGAAGCGTTATAAGCATTTTCCTATTATAGCGTGCTGATGGCGAAGGATTCTCCCGTGTCATTATAGGCCCCTCCCACTGATCACAGCCTTTTTTTTCTTCCATAACAATTTGCTCCCCTCTGTGTAGGTTCATCCTACAGTGTTTTGAAGTCAACACGACATATCGTCTGTCCGCTACAGCTGCTCGTGTTGGACGACCACAGAAGTGGCGCCCTCTGAGAACGCAAGGCATTATGGGTAAATTGGTTCTCGAGTTTTGTTAATGGCTGTACGGTCATCATGTGTATCAAATATGAAGCAGTTTGAACTTTGCATTCTAGAGTTATAAGCTTTTTCCTAGAACGGCGTCCTGTAAATGCTAACCGTGTACGTGACCTTAAATGACACCGGTCGAAAACACAAGGCATGATGGGAAATGTTTCAAAGCAGTCATGACCAAGCTTGGGCACATGTCCTTTGTGTGAAATTTGAAGCTGATGGAAGTTTGTGTGTCAGAGTTATGGAGATTTGGACATTTCTGCGTGCTAACGAAAATTAGCATTGCATTTTTGTGGCGGCGCCACGACCAAACCGTGACAGATACAAAAATTCTTTCGATAACTTTTCATCTTCAATGGGTCCTATGTGGTGTTGCCAAGTTTTAAGCGAATCGGATGAATCCCCTCAGACTAGATAGCGCAGATGCGTTTCGAGGGCGAAACGCCATTTTTGACCTTTGACCCAAGATGGCTGACTTCCTGTTTGGTTTTGGGCGGGGTCACAATGTAACTTTTTGCTCATTCTGGGGCGAAGACTACATGTGGCGATTTTCGTGCAAATCGGTCAGACCTGGCGGTCGTGTGGTTCCATCGTTTGTTTTGGCGGCGAAAACGCACGCTATGCGTGCGTTTTCTGTCCGTTTTTTTTCACGCCACCAAATTATCAAATTTTTCGCCAGGCCTGAGGTGCGTGCAAATTTCGGTGAGTTTTCGGGCATTTTTAGGGGGTCGAATTAGCGATCAAAGGCGGGCGGGGTATAATAATAATAATAATAGGAAATAAAAGCGAAAACAATAGGTTCCTCTGTCCCATTCTGGGACATCGGAACCTAATAATAATTAAAGCCGCGAGCGGCGTCATAGGTTCCGATGAAGCGGCCGGGGGCGGTAACCCACGGTCAAGTATACCACTGTTGGGGATTTGGGAATTGGCCTGGAGTTGTAAGCGTTTTCGTATAACGGCGTAGTTATGGCAAAGGATTTTCCTGTGTCATGATAGGCCCCTCCCACTTTTCACAGCCTGCTCTATTTGCCATAGCAATGTGCTTCCATCTAATAAGATTCATCCTACAGTGTTTTGAAGTCAACACGACATATCGTCTTGCAGCTAGAGCTGCTGGCGTAGGACGGCCCAAGAAGCGGCGCCCTCTGAGAGCGCAAGGCATTGTGGGTGTTTTTGGTTATCGTTTGTTGTTTGGGGCTGTACGGTCATCATGTGTATCAAATATGAAGCAGTTTGAACTTTGCACTCTAGAGTTATAAGCGTTTTCGTATAACGGCGTAGTTATGGCGAGGGATTTTCCTGTGTGATTATAGGCCCCTCCCACTGGCCATGATTGGTAATTTGGTCATTGAACGTTGTTTATGGATGGACAATCATCGTGTGTATCAAATATGAAGCAGTTTGAACTTTGCATTGGAGCGGTATAAGCATTTTCCTATTATAGCGTGCTGATGGCGAAGGATTCTCCCGTGTCATTATAGGCCCCTCCCACTGATCACAGCCTTTTTTTTCTTCCATAGCAATTTGCTACCCTCTGTGTAGGTTCATCCTACAGTGTTTTGAAGTCAACACGACATATCGTCTGTCCGCTACAGCTGCTCGTGTGGGACGACCACAGAAGCTGCGCCCTCTGAGAACGCAAGGCATTGTGGGTAAATTGGTTATCGTTTGTTGTTTAGCTCTGGACAGTGATCGTGTGTATCAAATATGAAGCAGTTTGAACTTTGCACTCTAGAGTTATAAGCGTTTTTGTACAACGGCGTAGTTATCGCGAGGAATTTTCCTGTGTCATGATAGGCCCCTCCCACTTTTCACAACCTGCTCTATTTGCCATACCAATGTGCTTCCATCTAATAAGATTCATCCTACAGTGTTTTGAAGTCAACACGACATGTCGTCTGTCCGCTACAGCTGCTCGTGTAGGACGACCACAGAAGCGGCGCCCTCTGAGAACGCAAGGCATTATGGGTAAATTGGTTATGGAGTTTTGTTTATGGCTGGACAGTCGTCGTGTGTATCAAATATGAAGCAGTTTGAATTTAGCATTCTAGAGTTATAAGCTTTTTCCTATTACAGCGTGCTGATGGCGAAGGATTCTCCTGTGTCATGATAGGCCCCTCCCACTTTTCACAGCTTGGTATATTTTCCATCGCAATGTGCTTCCATCTAATAAGATTCATCCTACAGTGTTTTCAAGTCAACACGACATATTGTCTGTCCGCTACAGCTGCTCGTGTAGGACGACCACAGAAGCGGCGCCCTCTGAGAACCCAAGGCATTGTGGGTAAATTGGTTATCGTTTGTTGTTTAGCTCTGAACAGTGATCGTGTTTATCAAATATGAAGCACTTTGAACTTTGCACTCTAGAGTTATAAGCGTTTTCGTATAACGGCGTATGTATGGCGAGGGATTTTCCTGTGTCATGATAGGCCCCTCCCACTTTTCACAGCCTGGTATATTTTCCATCGCAATGTGCTTCCATCTAATAAGATTCATCCTACAGTGTTTTCAAGTCAACACGACATATCGTCTGTCCGCTACAGCTGCTCGTGTAGGACGACCACAGAAGCGGCGCCCTCTGAG
Organism: Gouania willdenowi; assembly: GCF_900634775.1. NCBI lineage: Eukaryota > Metazoa > Chordata > Actinopteri > Blenniiformes > Gobiesocidae > Gouania > Gouania willdenowi. The sequence goes on along the minus strand of NC_041056.1, from coordinate 44,082,599 downwards.
AACGCAAGGCATTGTGGGTAAATTGGTTATCGTTTGTTGTTTAGCTCTGGACAGTGATCGTGTGTATCAAATATGAAGCAGTTTGAACTTTGCACTCTAGAGTTATAAGCGTTTTCTTATAACGGCGTAGTTATGGCGAGGGATTTTCGTGTGTCATTATAGGCCCCTCCCACTGGCCATGATGGGTAATTTGGTCATCGAGCGTTGTTCATGGATGGACAATCATCGTGTGTATCAAATATGAAGCAGTTTGAACTTTGCAATCTAGAGTTATAAGCGTTTTCGTATAACGGCGTAGTTATGGCGAGGGATTTTCATGTGTCATTATAGGCCCCTCCCACTGGCCATGATGGGTAATTTGGTCATCGAGCGTTGTTCATGGATGGACAATCATCGTGTGTATCAAATATGAAGCAGTTTGAACTTTGCATTGAAGCGTTATAAGCATTTTCCTATTATAGCGTGCTGATGGTGAAGGATTCTCCCGTGTCATTATAGGCCCCTCCCACTGATCACAGCCTGTTTTTTCTTCCATAGCAATTTGCTCCCCTCTGTGTAGGTTCATCCTACAGTGTTTTGAAGTCAACACGACATATCGTCTGTCCGCTACAGCTGCTCGTGTAGGACGACCACAGAAGTGGCGCCCACTGAGAACGCAAGGCATTGTGGGTAAATTGGTTATCGTTTGTTGTTTAGCTCTGGACAGTGATCGTGTGTATCAAATATGAAGCAGTTTGAACTTTGCACTCTAGAGTTATAAGCGTTTTCGTATAACGGCGTAGTTATGGCGAGGGATTTTCCTGTGTCATGATAGGCCCCTCCCACTTTTCACAGCCTGCTCTATTTGCCATAGCAATGTGCTTCCATCTAATAAGATTCATCCTACAGTGTTTTGAAGTCAACACGACATATCGTCTGTCCGCTACAGCTGCTCGTGTAGGACGACCACAGAAGCGGCGCCCTCTGAGAACGCAAGGCATTGTGGGTAAATTGGTTATCTTTTGTTGTTTAGCTGTGGACAGTGATTGTGTGTATCAAATATGAAGCAGTTTGAACTTTGCATTCTAGAGTTATAAGCTTTTTCCTAGAACGGCGTCCTGTAAATGCTAACCGTGTACATGACCTTAAATGACACCGGTCGAAAACACAAGGCATGATGGGAAATGTTTCAAAGCAGTCATGACCAAGCTTGGCCACATGTCCTTTGTGTGAAATTTGAAGCTGATCGAAGTTTGTGTGTCAGAGTTATGTAGATTTGGAATTTTTTGCGTGCTAACGAAAATTAGCATTGCATTTTTGTGGCGGCGCCACGACCAAACCGTGACAGATACAAAAATTCTTTCGATAACTTTTCATCTTCAATGGGTCCTATGTGGTGTTGCCAAGTTTTAAGCGAATCGGATGAATCCCCTCAGACTAGATAGCGCAGATGCGTTTCGAGGGCGAAACGCCATTTTTGACCTTTGACCCAAGATGGCTGACTTCCTGTTTGGTTTTGGGCGGGGTCACAATGTAACTTTTTGCTCATTCTGGGGCGAAGACTACATGTGGCGATTTTCGTGCAAATCGGTCAGACCTGGCGGTCGTGTGGTTGCATCGTTTGTTTTGGCGGCGAAAACGCACGCTACGCGTGCGTTTTCTGTCCGTTTTTTTTCACGCCACCAAATTATCAAATTTTTCGCCAGGCCTGAGGTGGGTGCAAATTTCGGTGAGTTTTCGGGCATTTTTAGGGGGTCGAATTAGCGATCAAAGGCGGGCGGGGTATAATAATAATAATAGGAAATAAAAGCGAAAACAATAGGTTCCTCTGTCCCATTCTGGGACATCGGAACCTAATTAAAGCCGCGAGCGGCGTCATAGGTTCCGATGAAGCGGCCGGGGGCGGTAACCCACGGTCACGTATACCACTGTTGGGGATTTGGGAATTGGCCTGGAGTTGTAAGCGTTTTCGTATAACGGCGTACTTATCGCGAAGGATTTTCCTGTGTCATGATAGGCCCCTCCCACTTTTCACAGCCTGCTCTATTTGCCATAGCAATGTGCTTCCATCTAATAAGATTCATCCTACAGTGTTTTGAAGTCAACACGACATATCGTCTGTCCACTACAGCTGCTCGTGTAGGGCGACCACAGAAGCGGCGCCCTCTGAGAACGCAAGGCATTGTGGGTGTTTTTGGTTATCGTTTGTTGTTTAGCTCTGGACAGTGATCATGTGTATCAAATATGAAGCAGTTTGAACTTTGCATTGGAGCGTTATAAGCATTTTCCTATTACAGCGTGTTGATGGCGAAGAATTTTCCAGTGACATTTTAGGCCCCTCCCACTGACCACAGCCTGTTTTTTCTTCCATAGCAATTTGCTCCCCTCTGTGTAGGTTCATCCTACAGTGTTTTGAAGTCAACACGACATATAGTCTGTCCGCTACAGCTGCTCGTGTAGGGCGACCACAGAAGCGGCGCCCTCTGAGAACGCAAGGCATTGTGGGTAAATTGGTTATCGTTTGTTGTTTAGCTCTGGACAGTGATCGTGTGTATCAAATATGGAGTTGTAAGCGTTTTCGTATAACGGCGTAGTTATGGCGAGGGATTTTCGTGTGTCATTATAGGCCCCTCCCACTGGCCATGATGGGTAATTTGGTCATCGAGCGTTGTTTATTGATGGACAATCATCGTGTGTATCAAATATGAAGCAGTTTGAACTTTGCATTGAAGCGTTATAAGCATTTTCCTATTATAGCGTGCTGATGGTGAAATTTGAAGCTGATCGAAGTTTGTGTGTCAGAGTTATGACCTGGCGGTCGTGTGGTTCCATCGTTTGTTTTGGCGGCAAAAACGCACGCTGTGCATGCGTTTTCTGTCCGTTTTTTTTCACGCCACCAAATTAGAAAATTTTTCGCCAGGCCTGATGTGCGTGCAAATTTCGGTGAGTTTTCGGGCATTTTTAGGGGGTCGATTTAGCGATCAAAGGTGGGCGGGGTATAATAATAATAATAATAATAATAATAATAATAATAATAATAATAATAGGAAATAAAAGCGAAAACAATAGGTTCCTCTGTCCCATTCTGGGACAGAGGAACCTAAATATTACCAACAATTCATAAAACAACAATAAAAACACCAAATAAGAGAAAAATATAGTGAATAATAAAAAGAACAAACAACCAACAACAAAATCTACAAAATGACACCAAAAACACAATAAGAGATTAAAATACTTATTATTACCAACAACACACAAAACAACAACAAAGACACAAAGTTACACAAACATATCAGAGAAATATTATAATGACATCAATAAACAGACTGAGATGGAATAATTTAAATAATAACAACCATAAAATACACAAAATAAAACCAGAAACACACACATTGACAGAAAACACACAAAATGATGATAGAAATGAAACTGATTAGAACATTATCTGATAAAACAAGGATTATTCTCCAGAGGTGTGTTCCATAAAGACGGGTTAACAAACTCTGAGTCTATCCATAAACTCTAGGTCAACATACCCTCCATGGTAAACTCTGTGTATCTGATTCATTACAGCTGGTATGAAGTGGATCAATAAACTCTGAGTATGTAAACCTTGGGTTACTGACGTGCACGCGATAAAAAGCCTTCATCAATGGATCACAGATTACTCAAACTGCCATGACAACCAAACGGAAGAGAGTGATTTATTCACCCTGATGGTGAAATAAGTCGGTGTTTGATGAATATGATCCTGTTCTAAAGATGTGTTCAGTCTTCAGTGATTATAGTGATTAAATCACCTGTAATTAATAACACTTTATGATCACTTCATCACTTTATCTCTTCAGTGACGTGACGAGTGGTGAATAATAATAATAAAATGTGTCTGAGGAGACGTGTCAGCATCATAGGATGTCTGCATAGAGAGTCCTCCTGTTACACTGGATATAAACACAGTGACTTCATATCTAATCATTTATATTGATTTTTAATGTAATATTATCACCAGAGTCATCTCTACGTCATAAAATATGTCATAAAATAAACACTGATGCGGGACGTGAACCCTGAACCATCGCTTTCAAGAGCCGCGTCACACTTCACTGTGACATCATAACTTCATAGACACGTGAGTTATAGGTTTAACTGTATAACAATATAAAAAATAAAAGTGTATTAATTTAAATGATCATCTCCTCCTTTATATTATCTACAGGTTTATATTCAGGTAACTTTACTACAGACGTCAGTAGATGTTTTAATGTAGATCAACCTCTCAGTGTGTTTCACTTAATGATCTACATCTACAATGTTAGAAAGAAAACTACCGTTTGATAAAAACATAAATAAACATAAAGCAACACAACATTAGTAATGATGTGAACACGTCTGTGGTGTGTGATGTCACTAATGTGTTTCAGAGAAAAGTGTTAAGGTTCATTAAAGTGTTCAGGTGGGCGGAGCCAGGTAGAAACCCAGGGTTTCTTTGATAAAACCTGTCAGTGACCAGGTTTAGTTCACAGACAATGTTGCCATGGTAACATACTCAGAGATAAACATACCTCACGTTTAGGAA